>NC_049987.1:17685929-17770087 GCF_000003815.2 Branchiostoma floridae | reverse complement strand
TCTTTCTTACATACGATTTGTTACTTGTATTGAATACGTTAGTGTATACGCTATCTAAATTGCACTTGCAAGTTCACGGGCCACGTTTTGATAAGTAGCAGATTGCTCTACAAGCCGTATAGCAGCCGATTTTACCCCCCCCCCCCTCTTGCTTGCGTATTTCCTATCAGTTAGTTCCCTCTAGTTCATTAATTAAATCCGGCCCGTGAGATTTGATACTTGTATTAAATACGTTAGGGTATAAGCTATCTAAATAGCACTAACAAGTTCACGGGCCACGTTTAGATAAGTAGCAGATTGCTCTACAAGCCGTTTGCAGCCGATTTTAGCGCCCCCTATGCTATAGTCACAAACTAAATATAGAAGCCGGAAGATATTCTAAAATTCCCCGTGACCACAGGTTTTGTCCATTCTGCCCAAATGAGATCGAAGACGAACGTCACTTTGTTATGGATTGTTCTCAATATGATGACAAACGCACAGAGCTGTTCACATTACTTTCCGCTCGCTCTAAAGACTTTACTACTCTCTGTTCGATAGATAAATTCAAGTACATTCTGGGAGGCGAAAATCCACATTGTGTACAAGTAGGCAAATATATTCACGATTGTTTATACCGTAGAACCAATAGTGTAAATGACATGCTAGACCCTTTATGTTGATGTATCCATACCTATAGATATCCATATATATGTGTTTAGTTGTACTGTAAGTAGTTGTTATTCATGTAGACCTTACGAAAGTCGCTGTACTTTTGTCGTTGTCAATAAAGATTGTATTAAATCCGGCCCGTAAGTTTCGATACTTGTATTGAATACGTTAGGGTATAAGCTATTTAAATTGCACTTGCAAGTTCACGGGCAACGTTTCGATAAGTAGCAGATTGCTCTACAAGCAGTTAAGCAGCCGATTTTAGCCCCCCCCCCCCGCTTGCGTATATCCTATCAGTTAGTTACCCTCTAGTTCATTAATTAAATCCGGCCCGTACGATTTGATACTTGTATTGAATACGTTAGGGTATAAGCTATCTAAATAGCACTTGCAAGTTCACGGGCCACGTTTAGATAAGCAGCAGATTGCTCTACAAGCAGTGTACGGGTGATACAGGCCAATTACAGCACCGGGACGGATTAGGACAGGTTCAATATTCTCATTAACGACAAAAACTCTGGTGGTATTTTTGCCGGGAGTGTGTGATATCAACTCCCCTGTTAAGCCAAAACGACCTAATGAAGCAAGAGCCGGGTTAACGTATCCGGGACCAAGGGAGTTATCTGCGCGCTTTCCTACCACTTTGCCTGGGACAAGGTGAACCGAACGCCCTGGTACTAAGTAGGAGTGTCGGGTCACGACACGACGAACGGCCCCAGCTGCCTTGCGCGAGACCGGAATGGATGCCACGCCCGTCGGCCCACAGAGCGTCATTGTGCGCTTGCGCATTGACACTTCAGCGTCGAAAGCCAGTAGAAAGTCAGTGCCGACCAAAATGGGCGTGGTCGTGTTACGACAGACCAAGAATTTCGCGGGAAACTGGTGTTGTTGCCACGTGAGAGGGAGGGTGACGTAACCAACTATGTCCAAGGCGCCCCCAGCCACAGTCGATAGGGCAGGTCCATCATAAGGAACAAGTTCTGGTGGAGTCACGTTGTTACCAAGTTTGTTTAGCACGTCAACAGAAATAAGCGAAACATCTGCTCCCGAGTCAATTAATACGTCAGCGTAATGGCCATATATCTGGGGTGTAAAGTGAAAACTTCCGACGGAAGGGTGGGTGGAAGGTATGGGGTTAGCAGGAGAGGGGTCGGGAGGGGTCGAGGGGGGTGGGGAGCTAGTGGCTGGCTGACCCCCAGTTAAGCCAGCCCGAAATCGTTTCCCGACCGGCGGCCAGCGTTGGAGCGCTGCAGCTGAGGGCACTCCCTTTTCCAGTGCCCAAGTTCGTGGCAGTAGTTGCACCCAGAGTTTTGCGGGGTGCGTCGCGGAGTTGGGTTCTGGGGGGTGGGGGGTGGTGGGCGATTTGAGGGTGGTGGGTGGTAGGGAGCGGGTTGGTGCTGGGAACCGAGGAGCGTCTCGAAGCGGCTTTGGAGAGACGCTACTTGACGCTCGTGGGAGCGCTGCATCTCTCGCATTTCCTGGCGGTGGGAGGCCAGGATGGCCTGCATGTCTGTCTCCGCTGGGACGGGAGAGGGATCGCTGACCTGGCGGACATTAGGAGGAGGTGGGGAGGGGTGCTGTGACGGTGTGTGTGATTTAGCAAGGTCCTCGAAAAACTGAAGGGTCATGCTGGCTTCGTGCAGGGTTTGGGGTTTAGAACGTTTTACCTCCCATGCCATTTGCTTGTCTTGAATTTTGCCTACGAACTCCCGCAGTCCCAAAAGATCCCTAGTGTGCTGGTCGGCCTGGGGGTGAACTTTGGCGATTAGCCGGCGGATTCGTACCTCTAGAGACTGTGGCGTTTCACCCGGGTTGCGGGACAACGTGAAAAGTTCCGACTCAAAATGGGTCGGGTCATTAGGCCGACTGTACATCTCCCGCATGAAGTCAAGCGCCACGTCACAGGGTCCGTTTTTGATGGACGGTGCAGCCGTGTTATAGGTTTGAAGGGCCCCACCCGAAAGATGCCTGATTAGTACTGTCTTGCTGAGGGGGTCGTCCCACTCGCCATAGGACCTGTCTGCGGTAAATTGTATTTCAAACTCCTCCCAAGTTATGTCGGAGACACCGTTAAAACTGCACATTAATTTAGGGATGATCCTAGGGCGAGTGGTACGGGGGACAGCATCGTCGAATTGCCCTGAGATTGGTGAAGGGGGGAAGAGGTTACGGTGGCGGGCCAGGGTCGATGTTAGTGAGGGCCCATCGTGTGAAACCGGTGTGAGCTGGGGAGCGGGCCGGGGGGTCGCGGCTGCTCCGGTAGCGCGCGGGGTCCCCCGAGCACGGCCGCGGCCCCTGCCTCTACCGCGTCCGTTGCCATGGAGACCAAAGTTGAGTTGGACCACTTGGTCATCTGGTATCGTGTTGTCGTGTGCGGAAGCAGTGGACATGGTTTATACTCGGTGTGGTGTAACAACAGTAGGCGCTTCGTCAGATGGTTGCTTGGGAACCAAAACACGGGGCGGCAGGCCACACAGGGCGCCAAGGGGAAATCTACAAGAGCAAAACCAAAGACGACACGAAAAATTTGCAATATAAAAGATTTGTCAGCAGTAGCGAAATTTAGAAGACAGAAGTCAGCCAAACAAGAAACAGAGACGACACTAAAAATTTGCAATAAAAAGGATTTGTCGGCAATAGCGAAATTTAGAAGACACAGGCGTCGGCCAAACAAGAAACAGAGACGACACTAAAAATTTGCAATAAAAAGGATTTGTCGGCAGTAGCGAAATTTAGAAGACACAGGCGTCGGCCAAACAAGAAACAGAGACGACACTAAAAATTTGCAATAAAAAGGATTTGTCGACAGAGGGTGTTAAATTAGACCCTGGTCGGGACAATAGGTGCGTTGACTAGAGACAAGGTGTCAAAACGATGACAAAGCGGCCCGGCGCCAGGCAAAACTTGCGAACCGCTGAAATAATTTACGCAAAACTGCTAAGTTGGAATATGAAAAGCTAAGTTCAGACTTGTTAAACTGATAGGCGCCAGCGGGGAGACGGCAGCCCAGATCAAAAGAAAACTCGGTTGAGGCGCGAAATGGCAAAATGACAACGAACAAAAAGTCAAGTTTCCTTTGGGAGATATTTGGAAGCAAACGCAGCGAAAGTGACTTTATACCGAAGGAATTTTAGAACGAATGGCTAGATTTAACGTTGGGAAACAAATGGACACTTTACCGAATGGAATAGAAACTTTTGGGTCAATTTGGGCTGGGAATTTGAAATCAGGTAATGCGATAGGCCGCCACGTGGAGGATCGGAAGTTTTAGATGCAAGAGCCAAATATTTTGAAGGAAATTGTATCAGATATCGGCGTTTTACGATGCACTTGGACTTTGGAGTTAGAACGTGAATTTGACGGATAAAATTCGCACCAGGACGTCAGGGAGCTTTGCAAAACGTGGCCAAGACGATTAGACAATTTTCGTACTCTTCATTCTAACTTATTGCGTTGCAAAAAGTACCGAAGTATCAACGTGAACTTTAACAGAGCGGTAGAATGGATTTCAACACTTTGGCGGAGAAACGTATCGATTGTACAATGGAAGTTTGGTGCAACAACACACGTGTTTTGGGGGGATGTGACACACAAGAACAAAGGAAAGTTTTACTGCGCGTCACCCTAGCGCAAAACGGAACGCGACTTATACTATAAACTCAAGGTACGAAGTTTACGAAAACCGAGTCGTAGTATTTTGATCACAGAGCAAAACTGTATCCACTAGTGGGAATCATGTAAACATTTGGTCTTAGTGGTAGGATTTGGGCATTTACCTATACGTCAAGGTGACGCGTCTATGCTATGTACTCTCACCAATATAGCCAAGGACCAGGGTTCAGTGTACAGTTTGATGTGATCTTTATTACTACGACCGATTGTATACAGTTTAAGCAAGTGAACGGAGGTAATGATATAGACTGACTTAATACAAATAATACAAGATAAGATACCTGGACAGATGCGGGTGGATGATACTAACTAACCGGTTACGTAACTACGGTGGCGGAAGATGCGGTTGTCCTTGTCCCTGAGTCTGCTTCTAGCCTAACTAGCGCCGTACCGCGTCTTATATTACATAAATTGGAGGCGGAGCTTACGTGAGCGCAGCGGGGCGTGGCCTAGTTGACGTCAGGGCGCGCCCATGATCACGTGCTCTCACCACGTGACCCCTGGGCCGCCCAACGTAATAACAGACTTGCTACACCAGTTTAGCAGCCGATTTTATGCCCCCCCCCCTTGCTTGCATATATCCTATCAGTTAGTTCCCCTCTAGTTCATTAATTAAATCCGGCCCGTAAGATTTGATACTTGTATTGAATACGTTATTGTATAAGCTATCTAAATAGCACTTACAAGTTCACGGGACACGTTTAGATAAGTAGCAGATTGCTCTACAAGCAGTTTAGCAGCCGATTTTTGCGCTCCCTTGGCTCAGTGTAGAAACTGCTTCAACTCAATTAGTTCCTTAATTAAATCCGGCCCATACGTTTCGATACTTGTATTAAATACGTTAGGGTAGAAGCTATCTAAATTGCACTTACAAGTTCACGGGCCACGTTTAGATAAGCAGCAGATTGCAATACAAGCAGTTTAGCAGCCGAATTTATGCCCCCCCCCCCCCCCGACTTGCGTATTTCCTATCAGTTAATTCCCCTCTAGTTCATTAATTAAATCCGGCCCGTAAGATTTGATACTTGTATTGAATACGTTAGTGTATACGCTATCTAAATTGCACTTGCAAGTCCACGGGCAACGTTTCGATAAGTAGCAGATTGCTGTACAATCAGTTTAGCAGCCGATTTTATGCCCCCCCCCCCTTTCCTTGCGTATATCCTATCAGTTAGTTCACCTCTAGTTCATTAATTAAATCTGGCCCGTAAGATTTGATACTTGTATTGAATACGTTGGGGTATAAGCTATTTAAATTGCACTTACAAGTTCACGGGCCACGTTTCGATAAGTAGCAGATTGCTCTACAAGCCATTTGCAGCCGATTTTAGCGCCCCCTATGCTTGTCGATTTCTGCTCAATTAGATCGCTCTAATTCATTATTTAAATCTGGCCCGTAAGATTTGATACTTGTATTGAATACGTTAGGGTATAGGCTTTCCAAATTGCACTTACAAGTTCATGCGCCACGTTTAGATAAGTAGCAGATTGCTCTACAAGCCGTTTGCAGCCGATTTTAGCGCCCCCTATGTTTGCCGATTTCATATCAATTAGATCGCTCTAGTTCATTAATTAAATCCGGCCCGTAAGTTTCGATACTTGTATTGAATACGTTAGGGTATAAGCTATTTAAATTGCACTTGCAAGTTCACGGGCAACGTTTCGATAAGTAGCAGATTGCTCTACAAGCAGTTTAGCAGCCGATTTTAGCCCCCCCCCCCCCCTCTTGCGTATATCCTATCAGTTAGTTACCCTCTAGTTCATTAATTAAATCCGGCCCGTAAGATTTGATACTTGTATTGAATACGTTAGTGTTTAAGCTATCTAAATAGCACTAACAAGTTCACGGGCCACGTTTAGATAAGTAGCAGATTGCTCTACAAGCAGTTTAGCAGATTTTTGCTCTCCCTTGGCTCAGCGAGAAACTGCTTCAACTCAATTAGTTCCTTAATTAAATCCGGCCCGTAGGTTTCGATACTTGTATTGAATACGTTAGGGTATAAGCTATCTAAATTGCACTTACAAGTTCACGGGCAACGTTTAGATAAGCAGCAGATTGCTCTACAAGCAGTTTAGCAGCCGATTTTATGCCCCCCCCCCTGCTTGCATATATCCTATCAGTTAGTTCACCTCTAGTTCATTAATTAAATCCGGCCCGTAAGATTTGAGACTTGTATTGAATACGTTAGGGTTTAAGCTATCTAAATAGCACTTACAAGTTCACGGGCCACGTTTAAATAAGTAGCAGATTGCTCTACAAGCAGTTTAGCAGCCGATTTTTGCGCTGCCTTGGCTCTGTGTAGAAACTGCTTCAACTCAATTAGTTCATTAATTAAATCCGGCCCGTTAGATTTAATACTTGTATTGAATACGTTAGGGTATAAGCTATCTAAATTGCCCTCACAAGTTCACGGGCCACGTTTAGATAGACAGCCGATTTTACGTAAGTACACTCACTCCGGTAGGTATCGCATATCGCTGCTGGAGGTTTTTTTTAATTTTGCTGTTATTTGCTAAACTAAGAATTGCGACTTAACGATAACAAACTTAAATTGTTGGAAAAATACTATTTTATAACTTTTGTCAACGCTCACGTTGACAAATGTGTTCAATTGGGCTAAATCGTAAAAAGAAATAAAAATATATGTAGTCGAATCGGATGCTACCTTTCCTCTAGGTCAAAATCGGCTGCTAAAATCGGCTGCTAAAATCGGCTGCTAAATGGGCTGCTAACTTCAGCCCGGTCTTATCGGTCAGTACATGATGCCATTCATAACGACGGGATAGGCATATGTCGTTGTGGGCCTTCGTAGAAAAGGTTCCGTCAGCGCCCCATATCCAAAGTACGAAGTTGCTAAAATAATCACACGACCAAAGATATACAATGAGTAACTTAATACACAGACACGCAAAACCTGAAACGCTACAAAAAACACGGATCTAACGTTTGCCACAGCAAGTGAGCTTTATGGATGCCTTCCTCTTCAGACTACAAAAAAAGGGAGAAAAGGCCCAAAAAAAACAAGATGGGCACCAAAAAAAGATGGCTACATTTTCAAAATAGACACCATAAACGTTGTAACAAGAATTAAAGGGACAAAACGTCGTATCCCAGCCAACTAGGCATTCATTCCTGTATTCATATATTAGTGTAGTAAAAGTATCTCTAGCGTGGTAGACTGGCTAACAAAGTTGGTAACTACACTCATCGCTATCCATATCGGTGCCACATAAACAACTATCCGACTAAGTTGTATTTCTAAATACGTAGCCCTGGCTATCTTGCTAGTATCACTTCTACAGCACAATCATGGATACAACAAATTTGCTCATTTGGTAATTTTTTTCGTCATGTTGACTATCTTCAAAGAAGAATGTATTTTTTTTGGCGAATATTAATGACCACAAATATTACCGCGCGGATGCCATCCATAGAACTCACTTGTTATGACCTTACAAAGTGATCCAGTGTATCGATATCATTACATAAACGGTGACATTTGTTGTGACCTAATTAATTCCCTTCGGAAACGGAACCGAGGCCAGAGCTGAATTGAGCTACGTAAGAATTTCCTCGTCTATCCCAGCAAATAGTTTATCTTAAAATTGAGCCCTTCCGTGGATACTTAGACATCACCATTCGAAAATACCAAACTCGCCTGGATTCTTCTTGGTGCTGACCGACACTACCGTCCGCCATCTTCTTCAGAATGACCCTTTATTTATTTTAGAGGGAAAAACTAGGTCACAAATTAACCTTTGACCTATAGTGCATAATCAGAACAAAACACTCTGGCCCGGTAAGGTCACAGTTCGCGGGAAAGGCCGGGCGCAGGCAAGCCTGCCAGGCTACTCTTTTTGGACCCCAAGGGTATGCATGGTGGTTTCCGTACGCAACCTGAGCTGGAATGTCAGCCACCCAGATTTTCCTACCAGAATTACCTTTACAAAATTCCATTAGGGGTCAAACCCCATGCACACCCTTGAGGCCCTAAAAAGGGTAGCCTGCAGGCTAGCCAGGCTTTCCCACGAACACGGCCCAGTTCGAGTCTTCCGAAATAGGGGTGTTACATTGTATAAAGTGATGAAAAGATATCTATTTCTATGGTCGAGGTATGACCCACTGTGCTGTGTACGTTCACCTTGCTACGTTAATCAGAGACATGGTGAGATAATGAATCAATGAGGACCTTTATTGCATATTTTTGCCACACCGGGCTAAGTACAAGTCACAACAAGACATGATGAAAAGATGCAGGTAAAGGTCCCCTCTCACTGGACGTGGGGCACGCTTGTGGCATTGCTGCGTTCGTTCACTGCGGCACTGTTGTGTTAATTTCGCCGATTTTGTCTTGCACTCACACTGAAGTGCGGCACTTTTGCGTTTCTAGACTAAATGAACATGTTATTGACAATTGCAGCGTTATCAATTTATGAAAAATCACTGTAAAATGACGAGAATGCCCAAAAATGAGATCAAAATGAAAAAATTTCCCTTATGATAATGAATTATATGATGCGTATGCTATAAATAACCTTGAAAGACTTTTACTGTAAAGGAAATGACCCGAATGAACAGACACGAACCATATACCAGATTTGACTCCATGTGTACGTTTTGCACCATGTAACGTTATGTGTAATGATGTATGTTTATATATTCATCAAGCTCCTTGATGTTTATTCACCAATTTTGCAAATTTTTAAAATGAAAATGTCTGATATTTCATACATTTTTTGTATGACGCGGGGTATTTTCATTGTCGGCGGATGGCTTGCCAGTCTATTGATGATGTCTAAGTCTACCATATTTGTAAAAAGTGAGAAAAATATGGCCCATGGGTCCGAATAACTGCAATTTTGTATTTTATCGGCGGCAGCCTACCAGCAATGATTACACTGCTTGTAACATTATAACGCAAACTCAAAAGCAAACGTTATCATCTCACATAAATAATTTCTTTTTGAACGTTGTACGATAATCTTTTTCTCTACATCCGTAGGTTAATCGATAAACCAGTTACTTATTTTTTTGTTTTCAAGTATAAAATACTGCCCTACTTTCCATTAAATAAATCAAAAGATGTACTTTTAAGTTAACTCTGAATACGGATACAAGGTAAGTTTTGTGGAATTCGCAATGCTGTAACTGGATCGAAAACCGCTGTAAAATTATCAGAATTACATCTAAAATAGCTTTTTGGTGATAAAAGGATGTTTTCTTTTGATTCTTGGTGTAAAATAAGCAAAATATATCCTTGATACGGTTTGGGGCGTGGTTGCGGCACTGTGGGTGCATTGTTGGGGCACCGTTGGGGCACTGTTGGGGCATCTTGCCCAATAGGGGCTGCACGAGCAACCTCCATGGAGGAGCTCCACAGAGCACCTCCATGGAGGTTGCTCGTACAGCCCTCCAGCTCCACGAAACGGGCTCTACGCACTCATGAATGCAAACACTTAGTTCTGATCACCTTCATGATTTTTTTTTTTAATCCATGGAGAAGCTTCTCTCGTAGAAGAAAAAACCAACGGGGACGGGCTGAACTAGAACCTTCAAAAAATGAATGTAAATATTTGGTTCACGTTAACCAAAACAAATCGGTATTGGGGCTCTATACGGAGATACTGTAAACAACAAGCACAGAGCCGGTAGCTGACCAAGCAGCGCTCTGCGCACTATGAATGTAAACACTTGGTTCACGTCACCATCAACAAATCGGTGTTTAGGGCTCTATGCAGGGATACTGTAAAACAAAACACACGGAGCCGATAGCTGATCAAGCAGCTCCACGGGCTATATGAATGTAAAAACTTGGTTCACGTCACCATCAACAAATCGGTGTTTAGGGCTCTATACAGGGATACTGTAAACAACAAACACACGGAGCCGATAGCTGATCAAGCAGCTCCACGGGCTATATGAATGTAAACACTTGGTTCACGTCACCATAAAAAAATCGGTGTTTAGGGCTCTATACAGGGATACTGTAAAACAAAACACACGGAGCCGATAGCCTATCGAGCAGCTCCACCGGCTATATGAATGTAAACACTATGCACTATGAATATAAACAAGGAGGTTACAAATCATACGGACAAATCAATACTCATTACCTAACGTACCATTGAATTACCCAAGAAAGTGAATATTTTTTTCTTCAAGCGGATTTTTGGTCACAGAATGGTGAGTTGGGAAAAGTAGTCGGAATTTATCGGTTCGCTCCCTTCACGTGGGGACCCAACGTCTGCTATAGGAGAATAGATACTTGTTTGTTTGCCATTGTAAAGAATGAGGAAACTTTGCACCTTCATGCTAATAGCTGTTATTGGTTTACTTCAGCCCTGTGACAAGTTTGTAGAGATCTGTTGGTCCACTACGAAAAAAACAAACACATATGGCTTCATAAAGATTTAAATTTAAACCTGTTATGAGGAGATCTCCAAAGCCAGGGGTGCCTGTTTTTATATATAAAGAATATAATGGCTTTCATAAGAGTTTAATGATATATGTACGAATTTATAGTTATTTTAAACGATTCATTACCAAACAACACACGGATTTGAATTCAAAAGAGGTTTGCGAAATGCACACGATATATTTACGATTAGTAGAGCTCGTATGAATTCCGTAATCCTAATCTCAAAGAAAGTTCTTGGTGTCTGAGAAGAAATCAAAACAACCCATTCATTGAATGAAGCGGTTTGTTGGCTCTCGCCAGGAAAGCTAAAAGTTCGCACCTCCGTGCTAATCCGAAATCGCCCCAGAGCGCGACCTTACCACGCCAGGACACTGACGCCGGAAGCAGCTGGCTGACTGGCGTATAACTTCCCAAGCAGATGTTGGTGGAGTAAAGTGTGACCAGTCCAAAAGTCACTTTTCCCCGCTGGTCCTACCGGCATATGAGAAGTTGACAATGTTGAAGACTCTACCAACCAGTACATGCTTGCTTGGAGAGTGGGTCATGTAGTCTGGTAGAGCAAAAATGATAAAAGCTCCGTGGGAAGAGTAATGTCAAAGTACAGTTTGCGCAAACTATCTTTGACTACTAGTATTGATTCAATATTAATCTCAAAGGTTTTAATATTGAACACGAGTTTGTAAGCTCCTCACAATTCAGGCAAAAGACACATTTTGTACTCACTACACTCCGTCTGAGTTTGGTACTTATTAACCTTTAAATAATCGGCCATTGTAGGATCTGCCTGGAGATTAAAGAAACACACGAATCTGACTTAATTCATATGAGTTTTACGGAATCCATACGATCCTTAGAGCTCGTATGAATTCCGCAAATATTTCCTGAATACACCCCTATTAAGACAAACATGGTACATGTATAATGCTTCACCTTCAAGAAATCATATTCCACAAACCACCCCCTTCCCGCCGCACTCACAGACACAAACACTACTGTAACAATGATTTTTTCCTTTCATGGCAAATTAAAACAACCCGTTCATTGAATGAAGCAATCGGTGAATTGTTTGTCGCTCTGATCGCAAAGAAAACTGGAAGTTTACACCCTGTGCTAATACGATATCGTCTTTACCACGTGCACGCCTAAAACAGCTGGCTGACTAGAGAGGTCTATAACTTTGCAAGCAGTGGTTGGTGGAGAAAGGTGTGACATAATTTTCGACCTTCAAAAAAAATATGAATCAAAGGAAATGGTCACGATTTTCCCCACGGACCTCTGCTTGGAGACTACGTCATAGGCCAGTCAGCCAGCCGCTTCTGGCGTCAGTGTTCTGGCGTGGTAAGGGCGCGCTTTGAGACGATTTTGGATTAGCACGGAGGTGCGAACTTTCGGCTTTCCTTGCGAGAGCCGACATATGAACAATGCACCGCTTGCTTCATTCAATAAACGGGTTGTATTGATTCTTAAAAGTATTACCATCTCGATTGTTCTTTTAACCTTTGTATCCAACCATACAAAAAATTAACAATTATTACTAGTGTTTGTGTGCGTTGCGCGCGCGCACGGGGGTCTGTTGCCCACTTTGCAAAAACAACAACTTGTGGTTGCATAAAAGAAATATTTAGAGCTGTTGCAAACCTCGTACCAAGGAAGTTTTACCTCATTGCCCGTATCCGATAATGATGGGTGGACCAACTACTCTCTCTTGGCAGTCATTTAATTTCTTCTAAAAACAGGCACACCTGGTATTGGAGATCTCATAACAGGTCTAAATATTTGTTTTATGAAACCATTTTTTTTTCATAAAAGGCCAACAGATTTCCCCAAAATTTGTCACAGGGCTGAATCAAACCCAAAATCAGCCATTCTTAACGATTAGCACTGAGGTGCGAAGTTTTCGCATTCTTTACAATGGCAAACCAAGGAGGTTAAACCTCCTTGGGCAAACCAAGGAGCTTGATAAAAGCAAACAAACAAGTACTCCTATCTATTCTCCAAGCAGAGGTTGGGTCCCCGTGAAGAGAGCGAGCCGGTAAATTCCTACTACTTTTCCGAACTCACTGTTAATTCCGCGACCCAACATCCACCTGAAGAATAAAAATACCCCACTTTCTTGGGTCATTCAATAGTACACGCGATTTAAGTTCTTACAAAATCAGCATTTTTGTTTCAAATGTTATCGTGCAAAAAAGATATCCATTCGTTGTTCTGTGAATGCTTGTCATTTGCGATTATCCGCAGAGCCTTAACACCGATTTGTTAAAGGGTGACGTGAACCAAATGTTTACATTCATAGCCCGTAGAGCACTGCTCGGTCAGCTATCGGCTCCGTGTGTTTGTTGTTTACAATATCCCTGTAAAGAGCCCTAAACACCGATTTGTTGATGGTGACGTGAACCAAGTGTTTACATTCATATAGCCCATGGAGCTGCTAGATCAGCTATCGGCTCCGTGTGTTTTGTTTTACAGTATCCCTGTATAGAGCCCTAAACACCGATTTGTTTATGGTGACGTGAACCAAGTGTTTACATTCATATAGCCCATGGAGCTGCTAGATCAGCTATCGGCTCCGTGTGTTTTGTTTTACAGTATCCCTGTATAGAGCCCTAAACACCGATTTGTTGATGGTGACGTGAACCAAGTGTTTACATTCATATAGCCCGTGGAGCTGCTTGATCAGCTATCGGCTCCGTGTTTTGTTTTACAGTATCCCTGTATAGAGCCCTAACACCGATTTGTTGATGGTGACGTGAACCAAGTGTTTACATTCATACAGCCCGTGGAGCTGCTTGATCAGCTATCGGCTCCGTGTGTTTTGTTTTACAGTATTCCTGTATAGAGCCCTAACACCGATTTGTTGATGATGACGTGAACCAAGTGTTTACATTCATATAGCCCATGGAGCTGCTTGATCAGCTATCGGCTCCGTGTGTTTGTTGTTTACATTATCCCTGTACAGAGCCCCAAACACCGATTTGTTGATGGTGACGTGAACCAAGTGTTTACATTCATATAGCCCGTGGAGCTGCTTGATCAGCTATCGGCTCCGTGTGTTTTGTTTTACAGTATCCCTTTATAGAGCCCTAAACACCGATTTGTTGATGGTGACGTGAACCAAGTGTTTACATTCATATAGCCCGTGGAGCTGCATGATCAGCTATCGACTCAGTGTGTTTTTTTTTTTTACAGTATCCCTGTATAGAGCCCTAAACACCGATTTGTTGATGGTGACGTGAACCAAGTGTTTACATTCATATAGCCCGTGGAGCTGCTTGATCAGCTATCGGCTCCGTGTGTTTTCTTTTACAGTATCCCTGTACAGAGCCCTAAACACCGATTTGTTGATGGTGACGTGAACCAAGTGTTTACCCTCATATAGCCCGTGGAGCTGCTCGATCAGCTATCGGCTCTGTGTGTTTGTTGTTTACAGTATCTCTGTATGGAGCCCTAAGACCGATTTGTTTTGGGTTTCGTGAACCAAGTGTTTACATTCATAACCCGTAGAGCGCTACTCAAACAGACCTCTGTTACCGTATAGAGCGCTAAGACCAATTTGTTTTGGGTGACGTGATCCAAATGTTTACATTCATAGCCCGTGTAGCATGTTTTGCGTACAGCTGCTAGTTCAGTCCGGTTGTTTGTCCTCTACGAGAGAAGCTCCTCCATGTAGTACTAAAAATTCCATGAAGGTGACGAGAACCAAGTGTTTGTATTCATAGCGCATAGAGCTCGCTCGGTGGAGCTGGTGGTCTGCACGAGCAACCTCCATGGAGGTCAGCTCTGTGGAGCTCCTCCATGGAGGTTGCTCGTGCAGCCCCTTCTCATCTTGCCACTTGCGTTATTTTTAAACTTTCCAAAAAACGTCGCGCTTGCAACCGGTACTTCTAGGTTTGCTTGCGGCACCTCTAGGTTTCGCGGGGGCACCTCTAGGTTCCGTGGGGGTACATCTGCGTTTTCGGATGCAGCAATGCCGCAAGCGTGCCCCACGTCCAGTAAGAGGGGACCTTTACAGATACAGAATGAGACTATTGCTGGATAAATTCAACTTCCCGCTTTTCTCTTATAGTGGAGATAAAAGAGCAAATATGTTTTAAGATCGATGGTTAGTCCAGTTGCATTCGGAATATGAATTTTTCTACAGAACTTTAATAGGTGTATGAAATTAGGAAATTGGTTTTGTAAACCCTCTACAGTTAATTTCTCTCTGAAGTATACAATCTACACTCTACTGCAAAATGACGTTCGTCCTCTAATCTATCTAAATTACAATATTTGCATAGTCTTTGTTCCAGAGGGGTGCGAGTATGTCTTCCTGTTTCAATATGAAGTTTATGGCAGCTAATTAGGCTTGTGACAGCATTCCTGTCCCTCATATTTTCATTACTTAGATATGTTTTTTGGTTGTATGTATAATGCGGGGTAGTCAAACTACCCGTCTGCCTGCTTCACTCATGACACTTCCCCGGAGTGCTTAGCTAAGGTCGGCGGGAAAAACCGTTGTCTTGGCTGCCGAACAGATTCTCTGCCAGTCCTGGCCGCTGCTCCCACGGATATTCCTGAGTATAGTACCGGCCAGTTACAAATTACATCATTGACACAACAAACATTCGTTATTCGCGGTGTCTACTTGATTTGATTTCACCACAACCTATGAAGATCGACTATTATAAGGAGTTTTTTATGAAACCTTTTGGACTATTTGCAAGCGATCAAATCATCTATCAGTAATTGCTTGACCGGCTTTCTGGTATCGTACTGTTAATTAGCTTTTTCTTTTTCAAACAATCAGTGATACATTCAGTTTTGACATATATGTGCATCACTAGTTCCTTTGCTTTGAATGCACTCGTTTATTGATACTCCGTAGCTAACGTAATATAGCCATGAGCTGAACATAAAAGATCGAGATACAAAACTGACAATTATTGTGTTCTGTCCGTATTTCTACACACCCTCAACAACTCTCTGTTGAAGTCGCGATATTGTTCCGCGTACATATGGTGGCCAGCATTCTGAATGAACTGTGGACAAAAGAAGGCATTTATCATCCTAAAATAAACAGTTCTCGTTGCAGTGGATACATGATGGAGTACAGTCTTGTTTATTGTGTGTTGACTTGATAATTTTAGCAAAAAGGGCAAATGCATTTGAGACATCTACAATGCAACGCATCGTTTTGTTCGCACTGTTTTCTCCAACTGTCAACTGCAATAACCTGGCCGTAGGCATATACTATCAAATACAAAAAAAGTTACAAACTTAATATGCAATCAAGGAAAAATTGTATTAAAATACATTATATCATAATGGGAGCACTGAATTATGAACTTGGTTCATTTTTGTGTTTAAATCATAACAAAAGATACTTACAATTATGTCAACATAAGAGCCTTTCCGTAGAATTGCTGTCTGTTTTCCTGTTCTACTGTCCATCCATGTGTCTGCACCATAGATGAATGTGATTGGTACATTCGGGTCCAAGCGGGTCATGCGAGGAAGCATGGGTTTCTTAGCCCACTCCCAACCTTCACTTTGTAGGGTCCCGAATGCCGTCTCTGCGCTGAAATATATATGTCAAAGAATACATACATACATACATAATCATACGTGTTAACAAGTTTGAGCATTCACATACAGACTCAAATGATATAACGTTTGGTAAACATAAAAATCGATCAATTTCTTCTCAAATTATCCTTTTTTTTTAATTTCAACAACAAACATACCCCAGCAGTTCTAACCGCTTGGCGGTTCAAACGAACAAATGAAAATGAGATACTATAACTGAAAGTTTCACTGTAGTACCATAGACAGCCACCGGGAGGACCATAATCCATGAGGACCATAATCCAACGTACTGTATAGCGACACCTACTCACATGCCAAATATCACGACGATTCGTTTGAATTAACCGTAAGGAAAAAGAGGCGCGTTAAAACGCCCCCTACCTTGGTGGTTGTGCAACGCAGTGATAGAGGTAGTCAATCACAGTGTTGTCCTGAAACCCGTCCGCAAACTTGGTTCTTACATCCGGCCGCACAGCCCGCAAAAGCTGAGGACCTTTGACAAAACAGTAAGAAAAAAAACAATACACCAAACTGATTGTAACATATTAATGAATGACTTTCATTTCTATATACTAGTATACATGCAATACTTTTAAAGGATTTATGAATGGCTATTAACTATAACGTCGTACTTGTACAATATTATATAAACTTGTATACACTCACCGAACGGCCCTGCGAGTCGTAAGGGCGCCAAGAGGTTAATGTGTGGCAGCATTGGGGCAATAATCCTCATCCAGAACGGCGTCTGCAACACAACAAGAGAAATACTTGACTCCATATTCATTTGCATGGACAACAAACAAACTGCAGCAGATTGTGTGTTTGTATCCACGTGACTATAATGTAAGCCTTGGCCGCCATGTTGGATGGTAAATTCAGAAGATTTTTTGATAGACTTGAATTGTTGGGATTCATTAGCGATTTCGACAGCTGCAACGATTTATGCATATAATATATTGCTATTACAAAAGAAATTATCACTTGGACGCTTCCGTGACTATCATTGCCTCTTTCTTGATCAAAATGTTGGATAGTGTCTTGGAGATTTGTCACGTGACTAGTGCTGGCTACTAGTATCACATGACAGGAGACATTTGTACAACTTAGAAATTTTCATGCAACCAAAGACTAGTTTGGACGATACGAAACTACAATCCACAACGTGTCAACTACCTTGCAAATCACCCTTACAAATTCACTAAGTGACTAATCATATATAGGTCTTAACCCAATACCATACCTCAGCTCGAAACTTTTTAGCAGCTTGTTCTGTCTTTTCTGGAAACCCCCAGGGGTCGGCCAGAATCAGGTGCTTGACTCTGCCGGGATGTTTGATAGCGTAGGAGGCCGCAAGAAAACCGCCAAAACTTGTACCCATCAGAATGAACTTCTCCAGTCCTACACCTTTCCTCCACTCTTCTATGGAATCCACGAATTCTTCTTCCACAACGTCTGGCTTTGTGCTAAACTTGTGCCGAGAACTTTGCCCAAAGCCAAGTACGTCGAACGCGTAGACCGTTCGGTGCTCAGCGAGGGCATCAAAATTCAAGAAGAAGAAACCCGCTGCGGCTGCGAACCCGTGAACCATCACAATGGGAAAGGCGTCTGTTTTTCTGGGGTTCACTTTTAGGGTCCATATCCTTCCGCCGTTAGGGATTGGAACGTAGAATCTCTCCAATCTTGATTTGACATCTAGTGAGGAAAAGTTACTAAAGTTATAGAAGTTGACCAGTACATAATCGTTATTACATATGTGGATGTCACACTAAGAAGTACATTATAAACATGGAACTGATTGAGTTCGGAAAAGAAGCGAAACATAGAACATTTCTTTTGCATTAAAAGATAAGGCCCAATATTGAATAAAACCGGCTCCGTCATTGAGGCGTCGCCAAAAAAGACATGCAAGATCGTACATGTAGATTGCAATGACCTACTTACATTGTAATACTTTAGTTTCAGCGGCAGCAAGATTATGCAATGATGTAGGACACCATTTAAAGCGTGTCCCCAGCAAAGACCTGAAGTAAAATATTAAAACATGACATCATGATAATCAATTTTTCTGGGAAACATAAACTGAAATCGTTTATAAAGGTTAACAATCCAGGTAAACGCTACATCCAGGTAAACAATTGAGAGATTCGTCCAAAATGTTTTAAGAAATCACACATGCTTACTATTACTTGCAAATACTGCATTTGTAACTTTACGTAAAGAATTCCTTGATCTTTTTCAACAAATTTTACATCTTTTAGATAACCCACTTCCTTAGATGCTAATGAAGGTTAAAAGTACCACTCCAAATGATAAAACTTGACCTTACTTGGATGCAGAGTCCTCCTCGTGTTGACCACATTTCTCCGCCATTTTCACCTCAGAGTAAATGAGATTACAGACAAATCGAAGAACAGGTTCGCTTGTCTTTCTATAGTATAATCGGATGAACAGACCTGTTTTTCGAGTCCTTTTGCATATCCATTTGTGTCTTTTAATTGTGCATTATTTTGGTTTTGCTAGGATGAAACCCCTAGAGAAAACGTTTGTTACTCATTGGGACTCATTGAAATGCGATGTAACAAACCGTACACACATACACCGTAACTCTCAAGCTCTCTATATAAAACAAGTATAGTATGTACCGTTAGTGCCATAGGATATTGGAAGTCTAAATTTTACCTTTCCTCTGAACATGGCCTGTTCCACAATACCGGGAATATAGGGGTGATTTCCGAATTTTTTCTATCGATTATAACAACAGCTACCGTGAACGTGCATCATCGCGCAACTGAGTACAGACGACATGCCAAACTACATACGAATGCGGCAAACGGAACATAGAGATACACATGCGAACACTCATCACATATACCTATCAGAATACTCTGTCGTCGGAGGTTACTCTCTGTCACAGAGTAATAAACAACGATTATGAAATTGCTTTATGAATTCCAATGATAAAATGTTATTCCATGAATTATCATGATACTTGACGCAGCATAGGTCAGGTATTATAAGATATTTCAAATTGCATCCATTTGTGACATTTTCTGAATATTTACGACATTCAAAAAAATTACTGTTTCTTTTTTTCAAAATCGCAACTTTTCAGGCGACAAAATATCTCCGATCGGTGCCCATTGGCAACTATTTGCCAAGTTGCTTAGCTGTTCCAATCTTTCGTTACGGAAACAGCAATGATCGATGTTTTACGTTACTTGTTATGCCCAACAAAAATTTTCACCTGTACACCATGCATTTGGCAAACTCTACAAGAGTACAGCCGGGCTAGATAGCAATGGTAGAGTCCATCGGACAAAATCGTCCAACAGGGTGTGAAGAAAACGAAATAGGTAACGTTACCTGGTACATGGATTTGATTTATTGAGTTGTGTATGACCACAATACGTAAGTTATGATTGAATGGCATTCTCTAAGGAGGGAGTTTCAAAATCAAAAGCTGTAAATCTTTAAAAAAAACAACAGTAGAGCCGACAACTACAACCACCCACCTCCACCCACCTGTTGTCCGAAAAATTACTACCCTGTGAACGAGAGTAAATAGTCGTGTCACGTGATTACTCTCGTTCACAGGGGTCCACGGAAAGTTGTTTACGTTGGCAACAAGATGGCGGCGGGACAACAGTAGGAGGATGGCTTTCAAGGGACTGACCGGGAAAAAACGATTTTTAGCAGCCGTTTTGGAAGTCGCCGTAGCACAGGAAGACGCTAGAGAAGCTGAAGAGGTAATTTCTTGTAAAATGATACAATATTTCATGTTTTTGTGGTGTTTTGATATGCTAAACCCCACTGAAGTTGACTCGTGGGGAGGGGGGGCATATATATGGCTGCATAGTTTTGCAACTTTCTTGCAAAATTATGTGCTGCATAAGTAACATAAGGGAATATTTTGTGGTTTAATATGCTTGAAATTTATGCCACTTATAGCCAAGTTTCTAAGTTCAACCCCTTTTCTCTCATATTGTTTGTTATTATTCAATCACATTATATATTTTGTCGCAATTTTGATATTTTTTGTTATTCAAAATACTTTGTACTGTAGGAAGCAGAGCCAGAAGTCCAACCCCCGCCCAAACCAAACAAAGACTCTGATACCCCGACCAGACTAAGGCAAAGCACATTTCCTTCTGTACTGGAACAGTATAAACCCAAACCAAAGCCAAAGGTACATGTAGGTTATAGTATTGTCAACACGACTTACTGTAAGATTCGTGGTGGCTTAATGCTGTCACTGCAAATTTGTCACACCTAAAAGGCTAAAACACTTACTAACAACAGTGTTACAGTTTTATATTGTAAAATTTAAAAACTGCAAACACCGCATCAAACCAAATTGGTTTGCAGAAATAACTTACAAGCTGGAGTTTTCATCTTTTGTTTTTTTTCACTGAAAACTGCAGTCACATTAAACTGATTAAATGTTGTTTAACCAATTCTATTAACCTATACTTTACTTAGCATGGTTTAATGATTACTAAAAAGTATTAACGGTGTACACCCCAGTTTTTTTGCAACCACCCACTCTTGTCACTAGTAACTGTTTGACATATACATCACAGTTGTCTTGAAGTAATACTATATGTAGAAAGGCATTTTCAAGACAATTGTCAATTCAGTCAAAAGAGAAAATAAAAGTATGTTGAAAAATTGTAACATGGGCAAAAATGCTTTGTAACTAACTGAAACATGTGTTGTAACACCTACTTGTTTGTGTGCCAAGACATTTACTAAGGGTTTGATTTTTATGGTCTTGATCCTGTGTGTAGAATAAAGTTTAACTTCAGAATTCACCCTCTTTGAAACTGATCCTTTTAAACAAGTTCATTTACGAAGTTGCAATAACTCAACAATTACTAGTAACAAAAAAATTCATATCTTCATTAAATTGCACATGATCAAGACTATATGTACATGTATGTGGTGTCTCTTTTAACCCTTTTATACTAACTCCTTTAACCATTTAACACCAAGTTGCAGTGCTAACTTTATCCTGACCAAGTCTACGACACCAGAATGTCTTTTCTACCTGCTTACCCTGGGAGACCTAAGGTACCTAATGTTGGTGTTTCTAACATAACAAATATGTGAAGTACCACTTGTCCATTGTGGCCACATCTTTTTAGATCCACTAGGAAGATTTAGACTCTGTAGCAGGCTCTCTTGGGCCTTTTTTGACTCATAATACACTTTTCCTGGCCAGTGTAATCAGCGACCCAGCAATCAGCGACCCAGTACAAAAGGAAATGGCCAGCAAAACTGTATTTTGAGCCAAAAAAAGGCCTAAGAGAAGCAGAGGTTGGTATGAAGAATTGAGACCTTTTCCTTTCTTCTTCTTTTTTTTTTTATGGGCCTTCCCACCAGAAATGGCCAGCTAAAGTGTATTATGAGCCAAAGAAAAGCCTCAGAGAGCTACTCAACTGGTGGGAAGGCCGATCGGAAAACAATGAAAGGAAAAGGTCACGATTTTCCCCACCAACCTTTGCTTGGAGAGTACCATAGAGCCTTCTACGGAGGCTAAACTAGATTGTTTTTCACATTGACGTAAACATTAGTATGATCATGTATAGGGGTGGGTACGTCGTACTGGTACATAATTTTTTTCTTGTTCGACCAGTAAAGAAAACCGGTCCTGAAAAAAATGGTGGACCAGATTTTGGGCCGATTAGAAAATGAACAGATTATAACGGCAAACCCTCACATGTTTTGGTGCTTACGCATCCAAGAAAATTACAAGAGTGAAGCAAGGAGGTTGTGTTTTTAACCTCCTTGAGTGAAGTAGAGAAGAGTTGATAGTCATTTTTACCAAATTTCTATAGTCAAACTTGATCTGCATGTATAACAGAGGGTTGTTTACATAAAGATAGTATTTCAAAACAAAAGTGGACATTGGATACTCCACCAAACAGATTCCCTTTGTAGCAAAATGGATCATGTTTTGACTTTTGAGTATCGCCCATTCACAAGTTTTCAAAGATGATTAGGTTCAGGTCTGGACCTGGACCTGATCTTCTGAACCTGAACCATACCTGGACCTGAATTTTCTGTACCGGTGCCCACCCCTAATCCTTATTGATTCAAGTGGTTATGCACCTACTGCGACCATATTTTTGTTGAGGGATATTGTATGCATGCAAGTTTGACATTCTCATTTCTTGGTTTTTACATAATATAACACTTAGTAGTTCAAGTTATGTGTATGTCCATATTTTTTTTAACAGGGTATGTAGGGATCCCAATTTTTTTGTTAAGACAATCGTTTTAATCTGAAATATTTAAAAAAATAAAATATTGCAGTTTGAAACTGCTCTCTATAGACTTGATTCTAGTACACTGCTTTTGAATCTGAGTACATTTTAGGGACAAATTAACAAAGAAATGAACACGAAAAAACACATTGTTATGCATAACTACAGCTTTTGATTTGATAGAGTTCCTAAAATTGCAACACCTGTCAGTACTTATAATTAACAACTTGATGCTGTTCTGAAGATATCTTTTGACTTATTATTGACATTGAATAAAAAATTACCATTAGAAATCAAATCGGAGATGCATACACAAACAATAGATACTGCTGTACTGTATACAATTTACAATGGTCAAAGCGAATTTTACCCTCCTAATGCAGCCACAGAGACCACCAGCACTGTTTGAGAAGCTCTTCTCCAAGAAGAAGACTCGAGCTAAACTACGTCTGCAGGCTTTGAAGGAAGCTGCAGAGGAAAGAAGAAAACTAGAGGAGGAGAAACAACGGCTGAAAGATGCGGTAAGAACTGAATATTTGCTGGATAAGGGTAGTCTAAGAATATTCTGTGATGTGTATAGGAGTGAGTGAGTTTGATTTTGGCAGGCCAGTTGGAGCGTGATTTAGTTATATCCTACTAGAAACACTAAATCTTGTATATGTAAAGTAGTTTGGACACATTCTTCAAGTAACTGACATCTGTCGCATGCAGACATCCCTCACTAAGACATCTGGAGCCACATAGTGTAGCACTAGTTATTGAGCATGTGACCCAGGCAAGGTTTCATTGCCTACAACTTCTTCAGTGGTTAGAGACTTACTTACTGGCTTATTAACAGGGTGAATAAAAGTTCTAAACTGGAACTATGAGGCCCTAGTTGTCTTAGGGATGACTGCAGTGAGATAGATGTCAGTCAGCTGATGAGAGGTGTGTCCACTCATGATCAACTATATAATTTATTAGAATCCATCTGTATCGGAAGACAATGGTAGGCAGACAGGGTGGGTTAGGCGACCCGTCTGCCTGGCCTGCACTTGCCCGGTTTTTCAGGTGCGGGAGGGGTGTACACTTCCTTCTCCACCCTCACGTCTACTGGTGCACTAAGTCCTACAGGGGCAACTGTATGCAACATGTAAGATGGCCCCAGCAGATGCACGTTTGTTGTTTGGAGTTTCCGTCTCCTAGGAGGACTTCCGACCAAGGATGCAAGGGGTTTCTCCTACCCTGACTCGTATGTCATGGCGGGTGCGTCATGCCCGAACATGCCCCTAAGGCCTACTGTGCCACAAAGGCCTGCCACTGCCACTAGCCACAGCTAGGTACTCATTCACACCTGAGTTAAGTGAGGAAAGTTGGGTAAAGTGCCAACTATATACTAAGTACATGTAAACTATACCTTCTTCCGTTCCCCACAGAGACATGTACACCTTGTGGACATGCAGTACAAGCTGCGTGACCAGTTGTACAGTGAGTACATGGGGAAGCTGGAGCGTAGAGTAAAGAAACAGAGAGAACAGATCACCACCAGACAACAAGAGCACGACAGGAGACTACAGGAACAGGAGGAAAAAGAGGTACAACATCTGTTATACTGTGCTGTGAAAAATAGATGCAAATAGTTTCATCAATTTCAAAGATAACTTAGTTTTGGACACTGGAGTCTTCTCAAATATTACATTGTTACATCATTGGAAAATATGGTAAAAGGAGAAATGTTTGCGATGGTTTTATGTTAAACTTCGTCTTCACCGCAAGCTTATGGCCACATGAAAAGTCCTGTTCCATTTTCTTGTCACCTTTTCTCCCAAATGCAAAATTTGATTCCTTTGAAAGTTTCCCTTTTGCAGACTCATATTTGTAAATACAATGTAGACCTTGCTGTGTTGGCAATTGGGACATATTTGTTGATGCAAACACCCCATATAGTAAATGTTTCATTTGATTTCTTGTAGCTAAATGTTTAACATCAATGCCAAGGGGAAATGAATTACATGTAGTGTTTATTTGATTGTTTGTTTCAGAAAGAGGAGCTGCATCGGGTAAAGAAGCGTCTGTCCAGATCTGTTCTCTCCCATGATAACGCATACCTGCAGAGGATACCCAAGTCCAAGTTTTACAAGGTAGGATTCACATTGTGTGAAAATACTCTCCTTTTTGTTGTAGACTTCATTCAGATTGTTACGAGCTATCTTCCCCCTTGCCCAATCGTGACCTTGTCCAGATCAGAAGATACAAAAGCTGGAAGTTCTGCTGCAGTACCAAGTAAAGCTACCTGGGGACCCAAAATTTAAACATTTCTTTCATAATGATACTGGTACATGTAGAGAGACCTAACCAGAAACCAAATTCCAAAACAGTCTACTAGTAGTACATGTATTTATATAACTTCTTGAGCTTAATATGATGCTGTTAAACTGCAAATGCTGGTATAACAATTAATCGCTACCAAAAAATATATTATTTATTAAACCTTGGTGAAGACTCCAGATGATTTACTGATCCGGAATAACTGAAAGACACTGTTTAACTCAAGAAACAGATCCACTCTCACTTTAAACAAACCAACTAGTTTGGTTATCTAGGTATGCAAGAGTCGATTACAATTTTGTTGTAAAGTAGTCATTTCTTAAATTTTGTTGTTTTTCTTCCAGATGGTTGGACTCCAGGAAACCTTGGTGAAACAGGGTAAGATCCAGTCCCACTCTGAGTTGGAGGCCTACTGGAAGGACATTCTGAGACCAGAGAGATACAGAGAAGTGTTCGCATCACCACAAGGTGAGCATCAAGGGAAATTGAAGTTGCTGATAAGAGTAGAGGTTTGCCCTGGTGCACATGTGCTGGCCAACATATATCATTTCCAGACCAATGTAGAAAAGCAACATTTCAATACATGACTGATTGTATGAGCTGGCCAAAAAAGTATAGCACTTTGTTTCATTCTCTCTCAAGAATTACACTTAAATTTTGACTGAGAATAAAAAGAACAGGACTAGTTAAAAAGTTTGTTTTAGTTAGTTTGCAGATTCTTATTTGGTCATCTTTCTTTTGGTCTTTCTTGGGAATGTACTATACTATATCCTTTGGTTATAAGTGTCCCTAACCCTTTACCCGTAGTGTAATATATATTTGTACCGACGATGCTGTCACAAGAACATTTTATACAGCAAGGACACTTGCCACTATGTGTGCAACTATTGTACCAGACAGAAACTATTTCTACCCAGGCCTTTGAAGTGCATTTGAAGAATAAGCAAACATCAAGTTGACCCTCGTATATATTTTTTTACAGACTCTGCAACTATGGGTGACACAAGATCAATAAAGTCATTGTCATCAGCTGATATTTACATGCAAACACTCTCACATCATGAAGTAAGCAATATCTTTTTATACATTTGCAAAACAGAATAGAAATATGTTTAGATTGTGTATGTGGTGTAGAATTTCCTGATATTTTGCACTTCCAAAATATGTTGTGCTTTTGCTGCTCAGACAATGATTTCTAAGACTTGGTATCAAGAACGTTGCATTTGGTTTCCAGGTTAAATTTTGTGGAAACATAAAGGAATTATAATAGCACTTTTGTATACCATGCATTTGGCGATATTACAAACGTACATTTCATTGTATATCTTGTATGCTTGTTGTAAAAATGCTGTACGGTACACTGTCAAAATTACATTAAACTTAACTTTAAGTTACATATATTCTTCATGTCTTCTTTAGACTGACTTGAGGACGGATCATCTTACATCAGGACTGACCCAGATACAGGAACAGAGAGAACCATCCCGCCCCAGCACACGGGGCATCACTTCTATCGAACAGTTTGAACAGGCCAGAAAGGTAACAAACATTTTGGCAACACTCTCAGGGAGTAAGCCTAATAGTAGATTGCAAAAGTTTCAGAAATTGTCACTTAGGCATTTTTTTTTTGTTTGGGCATGCATAGTTTTTATTTTCATTTTTAGATTTTGAATATTAGTGTTATTTGACTTTGAATCTTTTTTTTTCTCACATGACACCAAGAATAACTTCCATGTCTTTTAATGTATACTAATATATAAGTATAGCCTATTTTCTCTGATTGTTATTATCATGAAAAACAACTTTTACATAATATGTACTACCAGTAATTGTGCTTGTTTATTATATAATAATTACATTGACAATAAATGTTTGTCATAATAAGTATTTTTTTTTCTTTATTTCAATGTCTTTGACAAGTTAGAATTTGTGGCTTTTTGCCATACATGCCCATTAACTAATATTTACTCACTACTTGTTAGTAGAATTATATGTTTCTACATGTGTTTTTTTATTTCTTCCCCGTAGTTTCCAGCTGCTCTCAGGTCTATGTCTACATCGCTGTCTCCCCACAAGATGGCACAAATGTCCAGATCATCGGTTGGAAGGGATGACTCGGAAATGGAGAGAATGTTTCCAAAGGTACTTGATATTGTCATAAAGATTCCTTCATCTATTTGGTAGTTCCTTCCTTCCTTCCTTCCCTTCTTCCTTCCTCCCTTTCCTCCATCCTTCCTGCTTTCCTTCCTCCACTCCTTCCTTCCTCCTCCCTCCCTTTCCTCCTCCTCTCCTTCCTCCCTCCATCCATTCCTTCTTCCTTTCTTTCCTCCCTCCCTTGCTTCCATTCCTTCCTTTCCTCATTCTTTCCTTCCTTCCTTTCTTTCCTCACTTCCCCTTTCTTCCTTCATACCTTCCTACCTCCCATATATCCCTCCCTGCCTACCTTCCTCCTCCAAGTAGTTGTGCATGCAATACTTACAATCATCATTACAATAGAGGTAAGTGTACAATCATGTATTTCACATCAATGCTTTCTTTTATTCTGCAGACTGAATTTCCACCACTTGCTGCATACCAGCTGGACCTACAGTTCGAGGAACCAGATCATGAAAAAGTGAGTGGTCAATTCTTAGAGTTTGTATAATTCAAACACCACTGTGCCAAAGTCTTTTACCATTACAAGTTTAATATACTGCATCTTGTTTCTAATTCATTGAAATGTGGAATTTCACAAATGATCAAGAAAAAGCTGTTAGTATAACTATAAGGCAGTTAATATCATCTAATAGTTGTTTGTGGTAAATGAATGAGTAGATGAAAGTGTGCTTTTTGACTTCCTTTCTTTAGGAGGACACTATGGAACAGTTGGACAGAAGAAAACGTGAGAGAAAGAAGTTACAGAGGAAGATACTGAAGATGTATAACCACTCCCAGGCTAATGCTGCATCAGCTTCCAGGTTGGTTGGTTTACAGAGGGAAAAATATCTTTGTAAACATTGTAGTACATAATACTGGTTTTACAGTGATTTACAAAATGTTACTGTATCAATGTGATCAGCACTTGAAATCATGGGAGCATTGTTACACAATTTGCAACCAACTTTCCACATACATGTAGGATAACAGTTACTCTATCTAACTTTGCTGGGACATGTCAGTTGTATATAAATGCTAGTTTTGAGGAGTTTGTCATAAATTTTTTTTTTAAGTTCCATGTAGAACCATATTTGTTTAAAAGGAAATCGCTAGTTGCAAACATTTGAAGACTTACTGTAAACACTAAAAGGATGTCAGCTGAAGGTAATTTTTTGCATCCATGCTGTATGCAAAAGTCTCAGTGGCATACACACAAAAATGTATGATTGCATGACTGAGATACTTACTCCTTTGTTACAGATTGATGGACAGAAATGGACAGTTTGACAGCACCTTTGAGGGACCATCCATTGTTGAGCTGGTAACTTTAAGTCACATCCTATTATAGCATAGCTAGTAGTAGCAATTTCTATCTCAACTCCGTCCCCAAATATTCTTCTTTGGATTGTCCCTTAAGTTACAAAGTCGAGGTATCAGTTAAAGGAAGAATAGACAAGATGCAATGCTATTAGTAATTATCATAATGCAACAATAGAGAATGATAATTATGATTGAAAAGACTTTTGATTGGTTTCCAAACCTTTCTATTCAGACCATTTCACTGTCCATGATGTAACAATTTATGAATATGCAAGGTTGGACAATTCCAATAGTCAGATTGTCCCAGGCAAGTGAAAGTGCCAAACGGGCAAGCAATTGTCCTTATCGAGCAAGTAAGATTTTTCCAGGAGTGCCACCTTCCCACTTAAGTCTTAGGCTTTTGTTTTTATTTTCCCCCGTTTACTGTCAGTTCAATAGGCACAAAAACCTCTGAGATGGTCTTAGTTATCAGACTTATCCCACAATTATGTTCGTAAGCAAGCTTTATACCCGCAGAAAATGTAAAATTTAAATTTTGGGCAAGTGAAAAGTTGGTTTAAGCAGGTAAATTTTTTATGTACTTGCCCGATAGGACAAGTGAATTTTAGAAAACTTGTCCAAACCTGATATGTTTTTCATTACCTGTTCTGTTCCAGACTAAGGCCATCACCTTTGAAGAGGAAGATGATGTGCAGACAGACTCCTTCTTCCTAACAGATGTCCCCACTCAGGAGGAGGACCAGGATGAAGATGATGAGGATATTGCCATGGTGATGGAGGTACATACACACACTTGTCAATAGGCTATGTTGATGTGATTAAGTGGATGACATCTGCTCCGCATTAATTTTTGTCCGTTTCTAATAAAAAAGTTTTTGACCATACTGTAAATCATACAAAGCAGCTGCAATATAAGCTAAAATATTTCAGAAATTGAAAAATGGGCATAATTGTTGCAGAATACCAATTGGAAATCAAAGAACAAAAATTAATGAATCTTTTGTTTGATATACGACACTTGTTAAGCCATTTGTTCATTGACAACCTTCCTGTTCACTTAGAATTTATAACAAATGCCACTTTTTATGCCAAGCCTTACATGTGTAGGCCACAGCATGTCTTATAGATGAGATCAGTGGAGAATTGTGAAGTATTTGACAACATGTCAAGAAAATACCTGTTGTAGTTACCTTGAGTGTACTATCTTGTAGAACTAAACTTGACACCACTAAAGTGTACTTGGGGCGGTACTGTAACCAAGCAATTTGACAGAGCGCTCAACAAATTTTATCGATATAAAACGATCTCTATGTACTGTCTGCCTTCTTTTTATTCATACTTTTGAATGATATTCTGATTATTAAGTCAAATGCCCCAATTGCCTCAATTAGGCTATGGGACCTTACCTTTTTACCTTCAAGTTTAAGGTATCTCGGTTGGCTAAATTGGCATTTTGACCTTCCACTGTTTTCTTATTAATGAATTAAGAAAGAATGGAGCCGTAACGAATGTTGATAGATGGGCATTAAAGAATTCTAAATCTGATTTTTTCTGAGTTTTTCGTTGCATAATGATGAAAGCTACAAACTAAACGTAGTGTTGCGCAAACTGATATCTACCAACGATCTGTAGTTATTAAGAATTAAATGATTTTAATTGGATGAAACAAACATTTTCTATTACTACAGATCATTATGTTAGTGGATATCAATTTGCGCAACACTACGTTTGTAGCTTTCATCATTATGCAACGAAAAACGAAGTTTCATTACAGTGGTATGTACCAAAGTGCTGAATTTTGTCATAGAAAAAATAATATCAGAGGCAATAAAAATGATGACGTCATCAATTTGGCCCCAAAAAAATCAGATTTAGAATTCTCTAATGCCCATCTATCAGCATCCGTTACGGCTCCATTCTTTCTTAATTTATCAATAAGAAAACAGTGGAAGGTCAAAATGCCAATTTAGCCAACCGAGATACCTTAACGTAGTATTAACTGCTTTTTTTTTTAAATGTTTGATTTTTATACAGTCCTGGCCATCAGAGAAGTGGCCAGACACCATTGATACAGAGCTCATGGCCGCTGACCTCGGCATCAAGTTCCTCTCACCCATCAAGGAGTCTTCTGAGGAGGACATGGAGTCTGAGATGGCGAGTGAGATGGACAGCACACCTCAGGAGTTAGACAGGTGAGGCAGGCAGCTTTCTCTTGTTTTATTAGATACTAGTTTTTTGCATGCAAGTACAACGAAGCATTGTGCAATATTCAGGGGACGGTATTCCATGCCAGGTGTCGCATAGAAATTTACAAGTAAGCATTAAGATGGATGATGGCATATTAAGAATGGATGGTCTTTTTGGAGTTAGGGAAGGACAGATGGATGAATGGATGGATGGATGGGGGATGGATGCATGGATGGAAGGAAGGAAGGTTAAATGGAAAATGAATGGATGAAAGGAAAACTATGGATGGACTAGCTAGCTGATTGATCGATTGAGTGATTGTTTGATTGATCAGATATAGATTGATTAGTTGGTCATGCAGATTGGTTGATTGTCTATTTTGAAATTCTCATGAACGTTCCCTACATCACACTCTCCATGCAGTAGACAGCTAGAGACCGGTGCCTCCACTGCCAAGCCCCCACCCACACCCACCGTCCCTCTCACCATGAACAGTCTACTACATGGAGAGGAAACTATTATCAAGGTAAGGGCATTAGCCTATTGTATTGATTAAAAGCTAAGGGCACAACCCGCCGCACGTGCAAATACGTGCTGTGTATGTGCCAAAACGTGGGCAATCTTTTTAGATCCGTAAGTGGTAAGTACCGCCTCCGTATGAACTCGTAGGGAATCCAACGGATTTTGGAGCACGCAGACACACCGTAGAACTTTACATGCAGGCGAAACTTTATGTGCCGTGCGTTGACGTACTCCCTCCCTGCTCTTGCCAGTCACTCCCCACGTTTTCAGAAATACATGGCGGACATGGCCGCCAAAAAATGTACGGACAAATTGAATGTATGGCGGGTTGTGCCCTTAGCTTTACAGTAATGAACAGTTTATATATAGTATCTTGATAATGGATTTAGTAGTGCCTCCTAGCAGGCTTTAGTATAACTGCAAGTCAGGCAAATTTCATCACACTCACATGGGGATAAAGCCAAGTTGCCTAAAATTTAGATAAAGTGTAGAGTACACAAACAACACACAATAGCAAAGATGGATTTTTTTGGAAGGTATACAATTTTGCAATGGCAAAGCAACTATTGTCAACAGCAGTACACAACACCAACAGTATACACAATAGCAAACCTTTTTGGGACGATTTACAATTTTGAAATGGCATAGAAACTGCATGTCAGTCCATTCAGTAACTTTTCTTCTGCTGACTCATATACTTTTCTTTTTGTTTTTTTCTTCTTGTAGGAGGCCAAGTGTCTGAGTACCATGTGGGTAAACCCAACAGTACACTCGAGCTAGCCATGTCGGGCATAGCAACAATATTCAAGGTAGCAGAACACAGTTTTTCGCCTATGGGGATTTACATGGTAAAAAAAAAATTGGTTAAGGACCCCGAAGTGAGAAGGTTCAACGCCTCAAAACTTATAGCAGGGTGCAAAAGTAATTGAATGTGTTGGAGTTCAGGGTAGAATCTACAAAATATGTGAAAATGAGCTTACGATTGCCAGCTCGTTTTCCCAGTAAAACAATTTGAAATGACCCCCAGCGGAGGTCACCATACTGCAGCTGACACATGGAAGTAGCGGGAACCGGATTCGTGCGCAAAATTCTACCCAGCTAAAGAAACATTGTAACCCAAGACATATAGCCTCAAAACTTACGTATTCCTCTCCTACCCACCACAGTTTCTGACTTGCTGACGTGCACAGAAAATTTTTTATGGCTTTTGAAGGGCTGCGACGGACTATTTTGTGCCTGACCTACTTTTGTCCACGGGGATTACCCATAAATGTGTTCTGCGACCTTAATGTGACCTAAAGAATTGGGGAGGGGGGTAGGAGACAGCTACTTCATGTACTACCTCGACAGAGTTTTCGTTTTCAAATATAATTTTTAAGAAATACTTTCGACATCATGACCACAAGGAACAATTCAGTCGGCAATCTTAATTATAAGCTAGAAGGTAACATTTCCAAGCAAATACATAATATTTACCTTTTCTTGGTGCATATGTAGCTTAACAAACTATTGTTCTGTTTGTATGTGCTTAAAGGGACCAGCCCCTCACTCTCTGTCCTTCTACTTGCTACATATTGTGATCAAACACCACAGGGTGTCTGCTACTTTACCAGTAACCATGGTGACAGCTGTCTGGTCCAGGTCATTGACCTCAATTTGCAGAAGAATAGGAAATAGAACTAAAAACAACATGTTTCTTTTTGATGGAGGGAAACATAATATATGCTCTTCACTGATATTGTGCATATGATTATCATTTATTTTCTGGATTTCATCAGGTTATAATACAATCACATACAGGGTAAAACCAGAAAACAAAATAATGCAATCAATTGCGGTTACCGTAGAAACAGTCACTGGTGCTACATGCAAAAGATTATGATACTAGAAAATCCGTCTGAGGTAGATACTTTGTACGTTTTCTAGTATATCTATGGAATATTGTGTGCTTGTGGAAATAAAAGAAAGATTATGAAAAATGTATACAACATCCTAATTAACGTTATGTACACAAAGAGTAAGAATCATGTTTCATACATCCAATAAAACATGGATTTGGCCATCGGTAGCCATTGGGCGATATTGCTACAGCGTCTGGTGTATTGTACAGCCTAAAAAACTAAAAAAAAATGGCCTATAGTGTCAAATGACGATCTTCAGATTGATATATACATGTCACTGAAGTGAATTGTGTACGGTATTATAGAATAAAAATTTCTTGGACATTATTGAATTTTTACAAGAGAGTGCTATTTTCAATTATTGTTTGACGTTGACGTTTTTTGTTGACCTCGACAACTGTTCTTGGTAAAGACGCTTCGGTTTATTCGTATATATTGTTTGTTGTCCTCTGGTTGTCTTACTGAATGTAACACGTTTCGTTTTTGTTATTTATGTAGTGGGCCCCCTTGGAAATCAACTTCAAACAAGTTGAAGGGGCTACCCACATGTTTTGAGATGAATAAATAAATTATAACATTACTGAAAAATGTGTAGTGTACAATTGTAAGAATTGTGACTATATGTACATTTGAAACTAATAAAATAGCATTACATTGTAGTAGAATGTCTTGAAATGTGTTGTCACTTGTCACTGATCCATATCGATATATTTGTGCAAAGCAAAAGTATGTCATATGCTACATAATAATGATAATATATAGCAAAGTATAAGATCAACATAACAATGACAGAACTTTGCAAGCCATTTTGCTAACCATATCTGTTACTTTGGTACAGTTATGAAATTTTTTTAGGTACAAGCAAACAATGTTGTTTCTTGTGTAGATTTCACAAATGACTTTAGTCAGACATTTACGTATAAAGGTAAGCCTTTACCTTCATTGGTATCTCTAGGGATGTTAATCTGTAGTATATATCATCATTGAACCGAGACGGGGGGCGATACCAACATCCTGACGCATGTTCACGTTACAACAGCACAACCAGCTTTTTGGACACAACAAGAAGTACAGTGACTCGTATGGTCAACTATAAACTACAAAATAATGGATAAAGAGTAAATCTTAAAGGTAAATCTTACGGACTAAAATATAGGATAACAACAAAAACTTTATACAATCCATGTGATCACGTGCCCTGAACAATCGTTTCGGTTGAAGGTTCAGAATGCATATGACACGCTTGAAAGTTTTAAGGGCTAGAAAAAGAGACACAAAAAATATGAATATTCAAACTTTACCCACACCAGACCCATGGTACCAAACAGACAAATCATTTTTCTATATATACATTCGTGTTAAGCACAAACCACCTATATGACTTATTTTAATCAATTTATTAATTTCATGACAGAATGGTGTCACACATTGGTTTCATAACGTGACTGCAGTATTTCAGTCGAGAACAAAAATAAACTGAAAACTGATGACAAGTTTTAGACCGCAGATGTCATATAAACATAATGTTATCTCCTCACACAAATAGGAGATCCACATATATCGATATTCATTCATATTATAGACGAGGGGAAAGTGTCCTTGGCGTTAAGAAATATTCAAAAGTCCCGAATCTGTAGGCCCGGGGGACCCACAGACAACGTTTCTTTTGTGCTTTGTTGTTGTTTTGTTTTGTTTTCCACCAATAAGAGATTATTTGTGAATGATTGACCCAGCCAATCCGTGTTAGTATAGTGGTGAGTATCCCCGCCTGTCACGCGGGAGACCGGGGTTCGATTCCCCGACACGGAGAGCTATTTTTGGTCAACTTTCTTTGTTTATCAATTTGTCTTAAACCACAGAATTATTTTCGGTGTTTTCAGCCGTTCGTAAGTACTTTACATCATATAGACATTTTCATTCGACTTGTTTTGATCAAAACTGCATGAAAGTTACCATAGAAATCTTGCACTCCTCTTAACGTTTGAACCTTGGCCTATATTTAAGGTTGGGGAGTACTATCCTTCTTTCTTGCCTTCAGCATCTATAAAGAAAGACAAATTGATTTTTATCAGTAAGAATTCAACACAATACAGACATTTAAAGAGCTTTATGAAATGGAAATAATTTGGGAACATTCTGCAGATTTTGGAAAAATTCAAAAGCTTTTGAAAAATCAAAAAAGGTCATTTCTAACCTTTGTTGTCAATGTTTGTACGTCCGATAATTTCAAAAGCTTTTGAAAAATAAATGAAAAAGACTTTCCCAACCCTTGTTGTCAATGTTTATACGTTCAGTAATTCAATCTACCATCATAATTATGATGTCTGTAACGTTTGATACATACCTTCTGGCATGACCTCACAGATAAAGGTCTTGAGGCTTTCGCAGTTACGATCATACCAACCATCAGTAGTGTACGCTGCACAATCCTCGCCGGTAAGGTTCTTGCCGGTCATGAGGAAATTGTCGGGCTGCCCCTCTCTCCACCTGCTGTACCCGGTTCCCAGTTCCGTGCCGTCTATCCACTCCCACTGACCTTCCTGCCGTTGATCGTGCAGACCGAACCAAAAATAGCCGTTGCGCTGTTGTGTCTTCCTGATGAGGGAGATGATGAATTGGTCGATGCCGAAATCACGGGACATGGCGAGGGTGCCTCCTTCATGATCAGCCTCACATGTTGCCGACGCTTCAAAGAAAGTCTGGAGGCTCATGAATAACTTGTAACAGAGCTGGCGATACTTCTGGTAACCAGCAGGGCATGAGGCTGGAAAGCATGTTTAGCTATTTTGATATCTCGAATGTGTTGTAAGCCCCACCTAGCCACACGCGCACATATCTGCCACTGTCTCTCTCCCTAGCTCTATGTCTCTGTCTGCCTGTTTTTCTCTGACCCCCATTCTGTCTTTCTCTTTCCCTGAACTCTCTGTCTCTCTGTCTCTCTCTCCCTCTCTGTCTCTCTGTCTCTCTCTCTCCTCACACACACACGCACGCACGCACGCACGCACACACACACACACACACACACACACACACACACACACACACACACATACACACACACACACACACACCCTTCTGTCTCATAATGTAATATATATTGTGGCATTATAGCTGTACTATTGCGACAGTATTACGGTCCTATTGCAGTGGTACTACAACAATTGTCACAACTTTTCATTTGTACAGTAGAGTCTCCTTACCTTCCAGTTCCTCCGGTTCCTTAGGCTCTTCGTTCTTGCCTTCTGGAAGGTCTGGTGGCTCTGAGACGGTCGTCTGAGACATGCTGATGGTACTGCCTTCCGGAGCGTCTCCGTGGTCTTCATTTTTTTCTAATTTACTTTCTACCTTCTCCATTTCTTGCGAATCGAATGCTGACTTCATTGCCTGCAAATCAAATGCTTTTATAAGGATTGTACTAAAAAATAGAGACAAGCGCCATGTAGCCAAGCTCTGTAGATTAACTACAGACATTCACTCCTATCGGTTTACGTTATAAGCATGCATTAATGACGATGGAGACTTGTTTATGGCTAAAGGCTATCTATTTTTTCCTCGGCGTCAATGGTGCCAGAACGCCTGTCCATAAGTCACTGAGTGAGCGAAGTGGATCATTAACCCTTTATTCGATTTTGGTCAATTGCTAGGATTAAATTATCTATAATACGCCAAAAAAGTAGTTACTCAAGCAACTGGATATGGTTTTAGAAACGATCAGATGTTTCAACTAGCATCCACTAGTTAGTGACACTTAAGTGACCTGGAAGAAACAGGTCTATATGGCTAACTATGAATGAAGACAAATTTAGATGTCCTATAGGAAACGTTGTATTGTAGGACAATTTTAGGCTAATGACAATTTGGATTCCAAGAGAAAACAAAAGGTAAGGCAAAGTCAAGCTGAAGAAAATTTTGGATGTCAAAGGGAAACAAAGCTAAGACAGAGTTGATACAAATGAGTCAATTAGCTCCTGTTGTTTTGTTTACAGGAGCTAAGTATTTTAATTTGTTGGGGGAGGCGGGGGATGGGGGGAGTGCCAGATCCCAAGTACCAGATAGTTCCATACGAAAACTAGTGGATGCTAGTTGAAACGTCTAACCGTTTCCAAAACCATATCCAGTTGCTTGAGTAACTTCTTTTTGGCGTATCTTCTTACCTGGATGTCTAACCTACATCGACATTATCTATAGTTACCTGTTGTAGCCATTCAGAAAGGTTCCGCAGGCTAGCGGTGTTCATAGCCATATTTTGGCCTAGTCGGCTGGATGATAGTTTGACATCCGACACAGCCAAAGCTTAAAAATGAGAAAAAAAAATACAGACCCAATTTATCTTCTGTATATATACATATATCATGAGAAGCACAATAACATGAAATATCATAGATAAAATGTATGCTATGGCTTTGATATTGCAGAATTTATTTCAGGCCGACAAAGATAGATACAAAGATAACTAGGAATCCAGACTCTAACATCTGTTTGGGGATTTCTCTCAGTCTGCCGCCACAGCTGTTCTACGTTAGAGAACACATAATCCGTATCTGCTTGGAGATAAGCTAATTTTCAAATCCCAAAATAAGCATTGGAACAGCATGAAACAGCTGACGACACGGCGTGAACAGAACGATCAGAGAAAATCACGCAACATCTGCTTGACAATATCTAAGTACCGCAAGGCCCTAGCAGGCGGGGATAACGCAGACCTGGACCAATAAACTGGGGGGCCGATTATAAGAAAAGCTACCGTGAAAAAAAGCAACGTGCATTATCGCGTAGAGGACATGCCAAACTACATACGAATGCGGAAAAGGGAACATAGAGATACAGATGCGAACACTCATCACATCGTACAGAAACAAATCTCTGTCGCCGGAGGTTGCCCTCCGATCACAGAGCAACAACACTCACCCAGATAGATAACAGTGCCCAGCAGACAACAGATCAGCACCAGGGACAGCGCGGAGCTTGTTTTTTTCCTGGTACTAGTCCGAGCTCGGGACTGACCGGGGTTCCTCATACCGACTCCTGGGATGTAATCAGTGGTGGCACTATCATCAGCGGTCGAGGTTTCTGTAGAAGAGTTGTTATGTCTATTATTTTTCTATTCATGAACACATGACAAAGACAACGTAGTGCTGCACACAAGTTCTAAGAATTATTTTGATAGCGCCACAAATAAATACAGTAAATAAATTCAGTTAAATAACAGTGCGCCAAATTCGCACCACCCCAAGACATAAAATAGTACTGGTCAATGGCAATGCTAACCTAATTACATGAGCATGTACATTAACGACTGATTGGAGAAGAACGTCAAACATAGAAACATTGCAAACACCTGTTGGCTTTAGAGAATAATGTTGGCTTTAGAGAAAATATTGGAGGGTTTGGTGACATGAGTTAAGCTATAGGCGGTTCTATAAAAAAATATGTTGGGGGGGGGGGGGTCGCCCCCCCCCCAAATCAAGCTGAAACCTTGTGGATTTTTTTGATGATGGAAATTTCATTAAATCACGCTAGTCTAACGGCAAGATTTACGCTTAAAACGTAAGAAATGACGTTTCAGAGAGTCCCGATTTTAAAATTTCGCCGAGTTCCCTTGTGACGGCTCGCGTCTTCGGCCATGTCGGCGCAAAACAATATGTTGCGGGAGAGTCGCTCTCAAAAACCTTATAAACTAATAGAAATTTTGCTATCGTACTTAGGTTAGTTAACAAGCAGAATGTGGCCCTCAAATGCAGGAAATGACGTTTCAGGCGGTCAAGATTTCAAAATTTTCTCCGGACCTCCTTAGCGATGACTTGTGCCTCCGGCGATCACAACGACATGGTGAATTTGTTGAGCGTGGGTTATCGCCCTCAAACATCTCTTTCTTTAACAAAAATGTCATTAGATTTAGCATAGTCCCTCAGCAAAATTTGCCCTTCAAAATACAGAAAATGGCGTTTCAGAGGGTGCAGATTTTAAAACTTCCCCAGACCAACCTTGCGACAGCTTGCACCTTCGGCACTCGAAGTCGTGAATATATTTTTGGGGCATCGCCCTCGCTAAAACCATGTGTCTTTCTAACAGAATTGTCACCAAAGTTAGCTTAGTCTGGCAGCAAAATTTGCCCGTCGAAACGCATGAAATGGCATTTTAGAGGGTCAAGATTTCAAATTTTCCCGGGGGAGCGCCTTTGGCGCTACATGTGCTGCAAAGTTCTGTCAGTAAAAGCCCCCCCCCCCCCCAAAACGAAATTTGCTGCCGCCGCCTCTGCCAAGCAGACCCTTACGATGCCTTAGAGATAATATCAAAGCTGGCAAAGGAGTATAGCCGGCACCGGGCCGTTTGACTCCGTTTGGCCGGCTATACTCCTTTGCCAGCTTTGATGCTATCTCTAAGGCACCGTAGGGTCTGCTTGGAGACTAACGATCTTTGAAAAAACCAACCTCGCTGTTCAGAAATCTCCGTAGTTACGGTTATACTCGACATTTCTTCAGCAAAATTGAAAGATTCAGTAGCCGATAGGCTAGATGGAGAAACCGTGCAGGCTTCGTTGTAGTCATCGTCACTGCTGGTGGACTTGTAAGCCATACAGGCCTCTTCATATACGTTTTTGTCCATCGCAAGCTGCCCTCTTCTCACAACCTCTTCAGAGTTGACGTGATCACAAATGAATCGAATGTTTTGTATCTGTGCCTATATCTTTATTACTTTTTTTTACCGTAATTGCTTGGTCACAGAGTGACCAGATAGTTATATGAATAAAACCATGAGTGTGGTCCTACAGAAAAACAACAACATTTGGGTATAATCTGTGGTCATGCGCAGAGCTGTGAAGTCTGCACGAGTATTTTTTTTTCCATATTATTGCGAATGTTTGCAGATGTTTCTTGCATTGTAGGATGTTTACTGGTAATAGATGACACTGAACTATCGCGAGGGACTTTTGATATCTGCTTATAGTGCAGATATGCTTATAGTGCTTATACGAGTATTTGCTGGAACAAAATCAGCGGTAGCATCAATTCTCAAAATAATCTCAGTAGTTGTATTATCAGAACATATCACACCTTCCAGACCTGTGTGTGATGCATTTTTATATTAACGTATAGGTGTTGCGTTTCGTCAGATTCTATGATAACAAAAATCAAATATTAAAATGTAAAGAACACATGTACATGTATTCCAGGATTCAGTACAGATACGGTATTTTGTTAAGTTTACTCATTTGTCGCTTAATGCTTTCATTTTGTACATACCTTTAACACCATCCGGTCGTACCCACCCTGTATTTATATGCATATATATGTCTCCCGGTTTTTAATTGTATGTATTGTTATGGGCCTGTAGTGCCTGAAATGAAGAATAATAAAAAATATCTATTCCCCAAGTAGATCCCACTACTAAAGTTCTTTAATTCTATTTTCTGGTGTTCTTTCAAGTGTTTCTGGACGCTAAAAGAGACATCACAGAGGAGACTCAACAATATAGCAAATTTACACAAAGTACAGCACACCGTGCAACAAATTGCACAAAAGGTACAACTGACACTACGCACAAACCCTGAGACAGTCCACGTCTTAGGGTCCAGTAAAACTATGTAAAGACCAGATAATGTGAACTACTAGTATGATATGTAACAGGCACCTGTGCAGTTCATATCAGTGGTGGCCTGGGTGGGAAGTTACTCTTCAAGTTATATTTGAAATCTTAGATACAGCAGATAATAAATTGGCAAGGGAAAGGGTTTAGAGTACTACCAGCATTTACTATATAGACTTTTGTTTGATTTGGCAATACATTTTGTAAGGTACAGTATTAGGGGAATATACCTCGCATTTCAATTACTGTTGTAAATACAGCACAATGGTTCGTGGGGTTACTAGAGTTCACATCTTACACAAGGTAAAAATAATAATTGATCCGACCTAAATAAACACTTATTAGGCTGTGTCCAGTTGGTCCTTATGAAATTGATTAGTCTACTCGAGACGAAAAATGATAACCTTTTATCAAAAAAAAGTTTACATAAACGAGAGCCAAAATCCAATATGGCGGCAAGGTTGGTGACCTGTCGTCCATACTTCTGTTGAAACCGAACGATACAAAAAAAAGAAAGTTACTACAGTCACTATTTAGTATCATATTTAAGAACCGGTAGCTGTGGTAAGAAATTCAACAAAATTTAATTAAATGTCCTCATAACTCACATACACAGCAGACCTATAACCCTGTATGTGAATGTTGCCCCCCTCCCCATGAATACCGTATTTTTGGATAGGTGTCAAAATTATAATTTTTGAGGAAAAGATTGTGGGGATTAAACATTACCACTGTGTAATTAGCTGCTACTTATGACAGATTCCGCCTCAAAATTTCTCTGAATTCATAACGACAATATCTGAAGGAATAATACTCCAGATCTATATCTAATGTATCATCAATATATCAACTCAACATCTAAAAATTTCAAACATAACTGTTGTATCGCTATTTTCAGAAATTAATAGATAACAGTGATATCTTTATAATTTTGGAATGTCAGGAGCATGCCATAAAAATTTGCGTGATATATCATATATGACACTTAATTTTATCATGTGTATCAGTAGGAATTAAACACTCACATCATAGGTCAATGTTTAAGATTTCTTATTTCCTATTTCTGTTTGGTAGTTTATAGCTGAATATATGAAAGTCTGTTCTTTTTTGGTATATCAATAAAGATTCTTACACGACTTAAAAACGTTATAAAACATGCAGCTAGGCCGCGTCTTTCAATTGGTCCAGTGGAATTTGATTAGTCTAGTCGTGACGAAAAGTGCACCATTTTTTTTTCTTGTGCAGGAACTACTCGAACATTCACGAGGCAAACTACAATATGGTGGTGAGGTCGGTGATCTGTAACGTTACGTACATCCGTTGAAAAACGTCGACATTACTGCAGTAGATAAAACATTGAAGGGCTGGGAAGCGTCGTAGAAAGATCATGGACGTAGTACCTGATTTTATTGAGTGTCACTGAAAATGGCGAAGACAGGCATAATTTACATAATCCTGTAACTAAAATAAAACTGATTACACCCAATATCGTTCCTCCCTCTTCAGCAATTTAGAAAAACTGGCAGATTTCGTCATAGATATTCTACATGTACGATTATCAGGCCAAAACACATTTGGACATTTCGGTATTTTCTCGTCATGTTGACCATCTCTGAAGAAGAAGAAAAATATTGTTTTTCTTCTGAAATCAGGCGAGATTTTACAAGGTCGCTGACGTCATCTATAACATTTAATTGCTGTGGCCTTAACAGCAATATCTGAAGAATTACAACAATTATATCTAAAGTAATATATGACTGTTTGCCTATTACAAACATTAAAATGTCAAATTGACGAAAAATTAGGATTGTAGAATAAGCACATTTAAATTTCTTTATCAAATTCTACATTTTAATGTTTTTGCCGTCTTTTTTTTGGGGGGGGGGGTAGTTTGCTTACAACTGACCCAAAAAATTATTTCTATTACTAATGCATGGGACTTTTCGGTACGAGTATGATGGTCTGCCCGCGTTTGACGAGATTGGTGCCCAAAATATTTTGTGTCCAGACAATTATCTAGGAGGAAAGAATAAAAGTCCAGAAAAGCCGATGAGGTAGAACATTTGCGAAGCTTTACTGGTGGATAAGCTAGGTGTGTGTGTGTGTTTGAACCGATATAGTGCTGTAACAAAGAAAGGTAAGCTTGCGATAGATACGTCTAGCTCTATGGAAACTCTGGCATCTAGCACCGATTCCGGACCTCCGGTTGCATCAAGAACGACAGAGGAAGGTAAGATAGTTTTTATCAGCATGCTGCCTATGTGTCGTCCACATTGTATTTTTTATGTTGCAATCTGAATATGAAGTCAAGACAATTTTTTAAAGTCTTATTTTCTTGAAAAGTATGAGACGTTAAGTTCTAACGTCATAGCTACATTCCTACAGTCACATTAACCATCCCCGAAGAAGACAAAATTCTCATCGCAAGCATTTTCGTCGAGTATCAGTTTGACTTACATATTCCTATGTTAATTTTCTAAATATTTCAGAAATTTTACGAACAGAGAAGAAATATTTTAGCCAAAATATTACCCTAGTTTACTTCATATCAAAGGTAGTTTTAGTCATCTCTAATTTCAGACATGAACATATGAACAGTAGAACTCTTTCTTAACCCCCTTAAGATGGGTTTCAATCCGGATACGTTAACAACTGGACCTCATGATCATCAGACTTGTAATGACAATGTGGTATCCAGAAACATATATCTCTCTAATGTATTTTTTTGAAAATCCATACTTTTAGTTAATAAGAGTGGTAAACATTAAGGAAAAATTATTTGTTGCGGAATTTTCAAGCTTACAGACTCTCAACACCCTCTATTAGACAGACCGAATTTGCACGTAGCTAACATTGTCAGTTTACCGACTGGACCATAATGAAAACCAAACAAATATGTGTAAACACACGGGAAATAACAGATTCTGTCAATAGAAAAGTGGTTTTTAAGTCTTGCTATCGTCTATAAAAGGCAATGCCAAATCGACAATGTAATGTATAAATATCTTGTCGTTCACACATGACGAGATACTAGAATTAGAGAAGATAGGGAAGACATATGACCAACACTTGCAGACCTTCGATCAACATATCTTTACACCAATACAAACCAATGCCCATAGGCTAGACGTATAACTGACTCTTATGAATCAATTCATCTAATTTCTTTTTGCTTTAAGGCAAATACTGTGGGTACTAGAAGCTGGGATGGTTGAAAATGGAAGACGTGCTTATTTAGTCCATATATTTTAGTACACAATTTTTTTAAACTTTAAAAAACTTGTTCACTTTTGCAAAATTGTATGAATTATATTTATAATGAGTTGTTTCTTTTTTTACCATACTGATTTATCAGTTAGTGATTCAATGAAAATCTTTAGGTAAAAAATGACAGAGGGGTGTTATCCCGTTTTTTCACCAGTGCGAGATTCAATAAAGGCATATTTGGTAAAAGCAAATGAGTTAAAGTTTTGTATTTAGCAAGTCACCGCCGCCAAGCTGTTGGGGGTGATAGTCCAGTCCGATCTGAAATGGAACGGCCACGTGAACCACATCATCAGTCAGAGTAGCAGACGACTCTTCCTCCTACGCCACCTCAAAAGATTCAAACTTCCAGTACCTGACCTGGTTACTGTCTACATAACCTACGTGCGTCCGCTGTGTGAGTATGCCTGCCCCGTCCTGGACTTACATCGACTCAAACAGCCCAGGTAGAGAACATCCAGCGTCGTGCTTGTCGAGTTATCCTCGGTAGAAGCTATTCAAAGTACTCGGAAGCATGCGACCTACTGGGACTACCCACTCTCCAGCAACGACGGGAACAGCTTACCAAGAAGTTCGGCGTCACCTTGTTGCAATCAAGAACATTCAGACAGTGGCTCCCACCAACCCGAGGCGAAACCAGCGGACGGTGTACCAGATCACACAACAAACTGACCACTATCAATGCCAGAACGGAGCGGTATAAGAACAGTACCATTCCGCACATCGTCCGACTACTGAACTCATGAACTGTGCCGTTTTTACCTTATCTGTCGATTTTATCGGTTAGTCCAATCTGTATATAAATCTGTATATATTTTGATACGTTTGATGATTGTAAACGATTTTAATTGTCCTCGTTATGTTGTCCATGTTACAACTATATATGTTAGTACATGAGCAATTCAGGACCAATTTCTGTGTCCTGCAAATCTGTACTTTTTATGGACCCAATAAACCATTATTATTATTATTATTATTATTTTATATTAGCACATCCCTTTGTAGTTAGGAAGTAATCATTTTCAAGGCTAAAAATATGGGATCGATACCTCAAATTTGCAACAATTAATTTTAATATCCGAATGAAAGCTCATCTGTGTTGGTAAATTCCATAGTGAACAGTTTCTTTCTTTGTGTTGGAACAAAGTTTAAACTGTTCACTAATTAGTTTTAATGTTCTCCATCTATATCTGGATTTCTTTCACACATCAATTCACAGCTAGGATACAAAAACTCTCTCCAACATGATTTCTCCAGTTTCACTGACGAAAAATAACGGATGTTGTTTGAAACGACTGACCGTTTCCAAAGTCATATCCAGTTGTTTGAGTGACTTCTTTTTGGTGCAACAATTTATCATAGTTATTGATAAGAAAACTGTGTAAACTGGCTGTAGGTGGAGGAGGGCCGCTTCCGATGGACGAAAACTGCTGCCACAACTATGCCAATGACACGGATAATGAGTACGCGGCTGCCTGCACTGTGAACTTGAGGAGTCCCTCCACTAGTACGGAGAATCCTGACCAGGAAACCCCAACGGGTACGTCTAAAGTTGTTATCTTATAGATGCATCCTGTAGACATGTTGTTGTCGGTGTTGTAATGCCATTTGCACATAGAGAAGCATCCTAGGTTTCTTTGTTGTTTTGAAACGTCTCGATTGCAAAGACCCCATAGGTACGCCCATAAATGTAGGTGTTATATATGCATCCTGCAGACATGTTGTTGTTGCAATGTTGGTGTTGCTAGCCTTGTAGTGCATAGTTGCACATTTAACGCAGATAGTTTCTTTGTTGTTTCAACGTCTCCATTGCAAAGACCCTACGGGTACGTCCAAAGTATATATATATATAATTGCATCCTACAGACGTGTTGGACTTCTTTACCTTGTAGTGCCTAGTGACACAATAACAACGGATGTTGTTTGAAACGTCTGACCGTTTCCAAAGTCATATCCAGTTGTTTGAGTAACTTCTTTTTGGTGCAACAGTTTATCATAGTTATGGATAAACAAACTGTGTAAATTGGTTGCAGGTGGAGGAAGGCCGCTTCCGATGGACGAAAACTGCTGCCACAAATATGCCAAGGACACGGATAATGAGTACGCGGCTGCCTGTACTGTGGACTTGAGGAGTTCCTCCACTAGTATGGAGAATCCTGACCAGGAAACCCCAACGGGTACGTTCGAAGTTAATGTCTTATATATGCATCCTGCAGACATGTTGGTGGTGGTGTTGTTGTTAAATTTGTAGTGCATAGTGGCACATGCCTACCACAGCTAGTTTCCTCGTTATTTCAACGTTTCAGTTGCGGGGTACATTTGTGCATACAGAAGTTGGTAGGCCTTCCCAAATAACGTTTTTATGGCGCCTCATCTAACACGAGAACCCCATTTTACGTCTCAGACATATATTTTATACTCATCCTTATGAATGCTGTGCATTCTTAACGTTTGACATCGGCATTCTTTAAACTTAAATGTTGACACTTAATGTGTATTATTACGAAGCATGAAATAATTTTTTCCCCATTGCAAATCTCAAAATATGATCGTTTTAGAATAACTGTTCATGCAAGCCACTCCCGTAAGAACGTTGAACATGACACGTCATTCCTTGGACCTGGAATCCAGTCACCTAGTGGCACGGCCTACCGTAGTTAGTGTAGGCTCTCTACGGGACCAGTGCAGCTCTCAGCCGCCGAGGTAACCGTTCACACCCGGGAGGATTTTCACGCGGTTAGACTTTGCCCAGTGGGAGTTAATTTGCCGGCCGCATGGACGGCTAATTATCCTACCGCGTAAAAATCCTACCGGGTGTGGTCGATTACCCCGGCGGCTGAAAGCTACACTTGTACTGGCCCCTAACTGCGGTTGGCCGTGCCACTAGGAGACTGAATTCCAGGTTATCATAACACATGCTTTTTGTCACATTCCTAATCAGCTGTCAGTCTTCTTTAGGATTGATATCAGAAATCGAAAATCAAAATATAGATATAAATGCAGATCCAGTAGGCTACACCAGTTCGGAAACAAATAATAACTTTGTGTACGATATTGGATCGTCCTCTTTTGCAGAAAGCTCTGACGATAGTTTCGTTAAAGACTACATCCCAGGGGTCGGTATGAGGAGCCCAGAGGTCGGTATGAGAAGCCCAGGGGACGGCATGAGAATTCCCGGTCAGTTCCGAGTCCGGATCAGCACCATGAAGAAGACAATCCCTGTGCTGTCCCTGGTACTGAACTGTTGTGTGCTGGTGACTATTACCTTTCTGGGTAAGTATTGTGATTGTTGTCCAAAGAGTTTCTCGTAGATGTACTAGGTTTAATCCCATCTTAGATTTTAACTGATGCCACTATCCAATTAGCATATATTTGATTATGGAAGTTATTCTAGATAACATAAGACTTTATTTATGTATTTCTAAGAAGGTAGCAGTAATATAGCAGATTAACGTTAAAAATACATTGTTAGAACCGAAATTAGCAATATTCGTCAAAATTTCATGTCGACAAACGGTTGCAATGGCAACACAAAAAAACGAAAAATTTTCCGAACTTTGTGAAATTGTTGCCAACTAAATTGTGAGAAATTTTTTTAAATTTATTGGTTCTAGCCTATTCTGGCATCATACTTCATGAAAGTTGGCTCAGGCCTCAAAAGCCCCCGCCCCCGGTCTGAATGGGGTTCAATATTTTCTTTGACGTGTTGCTTTGTTTTTGTTTTGTTTTCTTATACAGTGGTGACAATGTCGGACCTGATACTGGTAATTAACCAGCAAGGCAAGACTGAGATGGACACTGCAAACGGCGTCTCTGAAAAACTGCAAAAGGTATGTAGACTCATTACAGATAGGCACTTTAACACACACACATACGTAGACACATATTGAAACAATCAATATGCACTTACACAAACATAAACATGTACACTAATATTAACATGCCCATTTTTTGACGTGCATGCACATACATAAACACGCACATATGCACATCACTCACAAATACGCACCCTTACAACCATACACAAGTAATCACACACACATACACACAGACATACAAACGGATCACAACAATAGGTGTCACATTAAAATTAAACAAACTAATTATATAGAATATCCTTTATCAGCTCCTTAGTAACACACAATTTACCTTGATTAAATACTAACGTTACCAATAGTTCCATTGCGTTGATTTTCCACCATTATTATAAAGCAAGTGTTTCTATTTCCAGGCAATTGAGAATACATACAGCCTCTCAGTCATCATTGAAAAACACGAAAGGTCCCTGGGGAAGCTGGCAGCCAGCATGACACAACAGAACGACTCTCAGGTGCCCGGCATCTTCGACGAGATTCTTCAGATGCTAAAATCCGTGGAAGGCAACATCAAGAACCAAACTTGTACTGCAACCGCACAAAGGCGTAAGTATAAATTTATTGCAACTGTGCTTTTGACTGATGGCTATTCCTTAGAGTGCTGAGCCAACAATAAAACGGCTGCATGAACTTGTGTTTATAGCGGTGAGAGATTCCCTTTTATCAAGTTCAATATTTTCCCTGTAGTTTCAATTGAAACGCCCCTTAAAAACTGCATTTCTTTTTACATTAAAATAAATAGTAAGTTTAAACTCATGAATGATAACTTAGATTTATCTGCAAAACCCTAACCAACTACGGTATGAACAATAGGACCCTCATCACCTTCGCCGAGACGGTTATGCTTTCTTCGCCGCTTGTGTATGTGTGTTTGTGTGTGTGTGTGTGTATGTGTGTGTGTGTGTGTGTGTGTGTGTATGTATGTGTGTGTGTGTGTGTGTGTGTGTGTATGTGTGCGTGTGTGTGTGTATGTGTGTGTGTATGTGTATGTGTGTGTGTGTGTGTGTGTGTGTGTGTATGTGTGTGTGTGTGTGTGTGTGTGTGTGTGTGTGTGTGTGTGTGTGTGTTAGCGTGTGTGCGTGAGTGTGTGTGTGTGTGTATGTGTCTGTGTCTGTGTCTGTGAGCAGCGTGACTCAGGAAGCCGTGGTTGGATGATATTTGGTAGGTGGGAAACAAATGTCAAGTTCGATAATGGGCTCCCTACCAGCGTTATAAGGCACTGCAATTAAAACCTTTTTTTCAGCGCCCTGCCCTCCCGGTTACAACCAGTATCTTCACCACTGCTTCAAACTGTTTGAAACACGCATAACCTTCATGGAGGCGGCTGCAGCCTGTGCACGCGCGCGTGTTCCTGGCGGCGGCACCCTCGCCATGCCCCAAGACCGTGGTACCAACGGCTTCCTGGTCTCCCTCATCAATGCAAAAGACAGGTACAGTTTTTTTGTTACTAAGGCCACACCAAATTTATTCGCTGCATCTCGGATTTTTATTTTATTAAAAATGGACCAACAGGTCTCGAAAATAATTGGTTAAAGGTCTGGGGTGAAGACATGGCTTCAACAAAAAAAACAGCTAAAATTTAATAGCACATTTTCTGCAATGAATCCCTTTCTTTGATTTGTTACTAATTGTTCTGAATGAAAGGCATTAAAATTATGTGTATGCGGCTCTAAATGATAGTATTTATAGGTTTGTGATAGCAAAAACTGCATCATTTTTTCTCGCAACAAATAAAACAGGTGTGGCCTAAAGGGTAGTTGCCTTTTTTATATTCATGTTCAATATAAACAAAAATATACAGACATTTCCTCATTAGCCACATAAAATTGATAAATGATAATATAAAAAAGTTGTAACTCAATCCTTGATGAATAATGATATACAAAAGAAAGGTGGCAACAAAATTGTAACTCAAGTCTTGATAGATGGTAATATTCATATCATAAGTCGTAACAAATCAAGCATATGATATAAAGCTAGTTCAACTTTTTTCGTGGGTTAACATATACCCGTTGTTTTAAGAATCGGTAATTAGTGATATCAAGTCAATGGACGGTGATTTCAAATTGTTAAATATTCAATGTACTATCTGAAACTACCGTCTGTCGACTTGCTAACCCCAAATACCCTTTCTTGTCTATAAACAACGGATATCGGTTAACCCGCGGATAACGGTGAACTAGCGTTAAACATAACTCAGGTACAGTTCGGGTGACTACTGGTTCGGCCTGCACGATCGGAACGAGGAGGGTAAGTGGGAATGGATGGACGGCAAGGCTCTGAACAGTGGGATCAGCATGTGGGGAATGGACCAGCCAAACGACATTCGGGGCGGTGAAGACTGTGCCTCGTACGGGTGGAAGAACCTTTGGTATGACACCGGCTGCAGCAGGAAGAACAGGTTCATCTGCCAAGTTCTTTCATCAGGTTTGTTATTACCTTCGCCAGAAGGTTCTGTTTTGAGCTAACCTGGAATCCAGTCTAGTTGTGGCACGGCCTACCCAGATCTGGGCCTACCGTAGTTCACTCAGTAGGCTCTCTACGGGGCCAGTGCAGCACTCAGCCGCCGGTGTAATCATTCACTACCGTGGCCGATATCAACAATGTGCAACACACTTACTTTTCTGCTCAAGACACTTACTCTTCTGCTCAACACACTTACTTTTCTGCTCAACACACTTACTTTTCTGCTCAACACACTTACCTTTCTGCTCAACACACTTACTTTTCTGCTCAACACACTTACTTTTCTGCTCAACACACTTACTTTTTTCTGCGTGAGACACTTACTTTTTTCTGCGCGAGCCACTTACTCTTCTGCGCGAGCCACTTACTCTTCTGCGCTGCACTTACTCTTCTGCGCTGCACTTACTTACTTTTCCTGTGGTGCGCACCCCTCCCTTTATCAATGGATGGTCCCTGAATCAGGCCAAAGGTCACAAAGACCGCATAAAATGTAGTATTGACCGCATGTCAATCCTAAATTATCCTCCTTCGGATGACCCTATGAAATGACCCTTACCCTAGCGCGTTTTTGTGGATTCAATTTAATTCTTTTTGGTCTTTAGTATAGCATTTTGACAATGCAGATCGATAACGACAAGTCTCGATTTGATCATCACAACATCGCGTTTTGTTGCCATCACAACGTATTGTCAACTTTGAAAACATTCAGTTGAATGGTGGGTGGGCGTCTCTGACTTAGTCAATTTATTTGTTACTTAGTACACCCCTACCCCTTTGGAGACCCTACTATGTGGATTTGGTCACAAGAAATACCCGCTTCTGATTAACAATTAGATCCTGGGAGTGGCCTGACTATGTGGATTTGGTACTGCTCCGCCCACCTAGTAGGGTCTCCAAAGGGGTAGTGGTGTACTAAGTCCACTCCGTCCAAAGTTAGTCCGGATCCGGGTAGTAAAATTCAGTGCTCCCACCAAAACATTACGTGCGGCAACTTGGCTATTTATTACTAAACAGACGCCGAATTCTGGACAGAGGAGCTACCAAGGCCTACCTGCCTTCGTACTCCTATCTACAGAGGAGTTAAGAGCCTCTGCCTGGTTTAGGTAAACCCTGGTAAATAAAAGTTTAAAGCTGCGCGCCAGAAACGCGCGCAGAATTTGTTTTCAAAGTTGACAATACGTTGTGATGGCAACAAAACGCGATGTTGTGATGATCAAATCGAGACTTGTCGTTATCGATCTGCATTGTCAAAATGCTATACTAAAGACCAAAAAGAATTAAATTGAATCCACAAAAACGTGCTAGGGTAAGGGTCATTTCATAGGGTCATCCGAAGGAGGATAATTTAGGATTGACATGCGGTCAATACTACATTTTATGCGGTCTTTGTGACCTTTGGCCTGATTCAGGGACCATCCATTGATAAAGGGAGGGGTGCGCACCACAGGAAAAGTAAGTAAGTGCAGCGCAGAAGAGTAAGTGCAGCGCAGAAGAGTAAGTGGCTCGCGCAGAAGAGTAAGTGGCTCGCGCAGAAAAAAGTAAGTGTCTCACGCAGAAAAAAGTAAGTGTGTTGAGCAGAAAAGTAAGTGTGTTGAGCAGAAAAGTAAGTGTGTTGAGCAGAAAGGTAAGTGTGTTGAGCAGGAAAGTAAGTGTGTTGAGCAGAAAAGTAAGTGTGTTGAGCAGAAGAGTAAGTGTCTTGAGCAGAAAAGTAAGTGTGTTGCACATTGTTGATATCGGCCACGGTAATTCACACCCGGTAGCATTTTCCCGGTAGGACTTGTGGGAGTTAATAGGCCTGGCAAAATTAACTCCCGCCGTGCCAAACTCCTACCGGGTGTGAAAGATTACCCCGGCGGTGAAAAGACCCTCCTGTCCCGAAGGTAGCCTGGCCAATCCACGGTAGACTGGATTCCAGGTTAGTTTTGAGCGTGTTTGTGCTCAATGCTCTAGAACGCGCTTATTTTATAAAAACAGCGAAAACGACGCAGCGCGCCTCTCCCGTAAAACTACCCTTTACTGTAATGCTCATAACAGAAAATTAGTTGACTGTAGGTCCGTGAAATTTGGCATGCTTTGATGCGTCCAACGATGGTCAAATCATTGTTGTTAGTACGTTGAATCCTGATGATATTTGCTAGGTGGGTATGGGTCAGGAAAACGAAGGCCAAGTTCGATAATCGGAAAATATGGATTGAAATATGTATGCTTTGTTACAATTCCTTCAAACAAAAAGTATATTTTGTAATATTTTTAAAAAGGCAAAAGACAATTACACACAACGTTATTACATTGATTAGCGGATGGGCAACATATAACATGCAACAGTCTGTATGATCATTTGATGTTGTGTAATGCAAAACTACAACTGACCGAGGAAACTAATACGACGTTACATCTTACTACTAAATGATAGTGTGTTTTTTTCTTTTTTAATCTATCCTTTAGATGCCCCGAGCGACGAACGCCCGCCAGCGAAACGCATCAACGAAAAGGTCAACTGGGTTCATCCTCTTTCCTCGACAAGGAAGTAGAGTAGAGAGGGCATGGTAGTTGAACATGCGGCACTACTAGTAAAAGAACTACATGTAATGTGCCATATTTCACAATTGTGCATATAATGGGCACCACTGGTGTCAAAGGGGTGGAGAGTTATTTTGAGATATGACTTTACTTTTTGTATCCAAAGTCTTGTATTGATGGTGTTAACCATTTCCCAAATAGCTCACTAATGTAGTGTTTGCATAACCTTGTCGCCCGTGGTCTTTTGGAGAAAAAGAAATGGTGATGGTACTACTCAAAATATAGGTGCGGGAAGATGCACACAAAGCCCTATGTCGATTTCTTGCAAGTAGTGTAATGTAAATTCTATCGGCTATGTGGTTGATGGTATCATTCAGATGTATCCATTTAGGAACCCAGTGTCTTGACATTATGCTTTCTCTACCGATGATTATAAAATCTATTTCATTTCTTAGTTGTCGTAGTTGAAGAACACATGATTGACCTAGCAAGGTAATTACAAGAATACCTCTCAACATTCGAACAAGTTCGCCTTGGCATTTCACTGGCTCTAAGCTGAAACACGATTGTGTTCAAACTATTCCTTTAATTCTCTTTTCTTCAAGTATTTTTACACCACTTCCACCTTACTTAGAAGCATCCACTAGTAACCTGCTATCACATAACTGTAGACTCGAACCATTAGGCAAATAAACAAACACTGACACACACACGTGTACACACACACACGTATGTGCGCACACACGTACACACATATACACACATACGTGCACACACACACTGTACACATAACACACGCACACAAACACACGTGCAAACACACACTGAATGAAAGCTCATATGTGTTGGTAAATTACATAGGGAAAAAGTTTGTTCCAACACAAAAAAATAATAAATTTGCACACGCATACATCTGCACGAACACCAACCCATTATAACTGCCTTTTCAAGGAGGTGAACTCGTTGCAGTGCAGCTTTACACACACACACACACACACACACACACACTTGCACACACACACACACGCACTTGCACACACACACACACACACACGCGCGCGCGCGCGCGCACTTGCACACACACACATGCACACACACACACCGCCCATTACAATCTCTCTTTTTACGGAGGTAAAGTCGCAGCAATGCAGCACTCTGACGTTTTTAGCCGTTAAAAGTAAACATATCAAACATACAGAAGCCCTTTGCTAATATCTAGAACTGTAAGCTGTATTTATTTTCTCGTGTAGAAATTATTAGTCTCTGCATTACCAGAGAGGTGACCGATATGTTTGTTGTTTATATTTTTTATATATCAAAATATTACTGATAGATTTATTCATGTAATTTTCCGGTGAAGCAATGTCCAGACAATTACTCTGGACAAAAAACAAGTCATGCATTCTCTTTTCTACTTTTACTTGTGTTGGACGTATGAAATGTTTTATACATTGTTGGTACACGGTGGTCATCGTTGCATTGGTGACGAGAAGAATAGTTGCAATGCACTGAAATGTCCGCTAGGAGGCAGCGTTTATACCCCAGTCACATTTGGCGAAAATCGATAGGACGACGATTCTGCAGCAATCACCCGAGCCTCACTTATAATAAAAACTTTATTGCACAACAATTGTACAAAGTACAAAGTATGGCTTATATGTGACAAGGACTGTTTTCAGGTGAAAAAAAGCGCAGCCCTCTGTCGATCTTAAACATGGCCGATCTTCCATCGATACGCCAGAAGATCGTGGATAATGTGACAGGGGTATAACGACTTCTTCAACGATGACAATGAATGTTTCTCAAATAAATAATTCAGCATTGCAGGCATACGTACTCGTTCACTCACTCACTCACTCACTCACTTGCTTACATATTCATTCACATATTTGTCACACATTTACTGATTTGCTGTAACTCATTTACTCTCATTCACTTACACATTTACTCACTCTCATGTTCACTGTCTCACCCACTCCCTCGCTCACTCACTTTTTCTATCATTTAATTCAGTAGCATTTTTCTGTTCTTTTGTAAATACATTAGTCACGATTTATTAATTACCTTTTCACTGCTGATTTCCTTTCAGTTATATACAGTTTATTATGTTATATCATTCTTTATTATAATTATTGTGACTACTTTAGTTTGTACTCCTCTGCATATGCGTTATGTTCAGTTTGATAAAATCAGTTATGTTTTGTTACTCATTTCAATATCTTTTACAAAGCACAGGCAATGCTTCTGATATTTTATGTCGACCTCTGATCTCTCCCGTTCACTTTAAGTTACCTCAGTTGGTTTTGCTACTTTTTCTGTTAACAAGTTGTATAGATTTTGATTCTTACATGTCATTTTATTGTATAGTGAATAGTGAAACTATATATCTGTCACCAAATGAGATCTAAATAAAATAAAACGAACAAACAAACTCACGAAATCACCGACTCTCCCTCTTTCTCTCACACTCACTTTACAAACTCATCCGCGTATCAACCCAATCATTTTGCATCGTGATATTTCAACAGATAATAGACTTTGTTGAATTTTGTCAAGCATGTTATAGCTAGTTTACTAAAGCTGTTACTTCGGAAGCACTTTTATCTGTACTTGTATGTCATACACGTCCTCTGTTCAACATCATCCCTACCTGTGGCTCAACTGGTACCAGTATGCTGGTTCTAATTAGTTGGTGATAGTTTGTAACCCGTTTGTAAACCTTGGAGTGGCCTTCGGGTCACACATTGAAACGACCTTCAGGTCTTGTTACGTGGTGAACATTGACGTTTTTAATAGGCTTTTTTTTGCACATTCATTCCCTATCGGACTAAGTACAGACATATATATACAAAAGGTCGTATTCCATTAACGTTAGCGAGTTAATAAAAGTCAGAAGAAACAGCACAGAAGATAATACTGATAGACGGATTTATACTGCTGTGAGCTAATATGGCTGACCATCGTGACGTGTCCCAGCGGATAGTTATTTTCTTGTGTGTAACACACTGGCGTGTAGGGGGTGGGTGTTTCAGCTTGATCTCAGTTCAAGCGTGATGATATGATGTCAGCTTCTATAACTAACACAAGAGAGTAATCGGCAATTATTTTTGGTCCCAGAAGAAAATACGACATAATTACCACAATTAAAACAATATATGACGTTCTGTGTAGCTTACGATGTTCCATGGCCCAATTAGTGATGTTCATTCCACCTGTTGCTCTAATGTGTTTAGAAAACAAGACGTCAAATCGCATATGATAACTGATTATAAAAGCCCCATATATACTGGGGACAGAATTAGTACATTCCGACTGGTGACAGTGGGGATAGATACCATTTTGGTGGCTCCCTGTCCTTTCGCAAGAGATCTCTCTCGCTCTTCTTTAGGCATTTTATTATCTTGTCATCACGACGAAATGATGGGTTCCATACAAGGCTATCCCGGGTTGGTGTCGCTTGTATTCAGCGCTGTGATTGGCTCCGCCGGGGTAAATTCGGCTCTTGAGTCCACCTTCAACTTGACAACTGACGAGTTCGACATAACGGGCTTGTCCAGCAACTCAACGTTGTTTAACAGTTCGTTTGAGGACTGTGGTATCGACACGGTATCCAACGCCAGTACAAGAACAGCAGAAAACATCACGTCAAACGTCTCCAAATCTTTGCAGAACGATCCATCGTCGTATTCAGGTCCCATGGTGCCCGTGTATGCTACACTATGTCTTGGTTTCTGGTCCGTTGTGGCTAACAGTCTCCCGCTTGCAACCATCATCAAGTTCGAACATCTCCACACCCCAGCCTATATTTTCATGGCCAATCTGGCGGCCAGTGACGTTTTGACCGGAGTGGACTTCATTTTTGCGGGTAGTTGGGTTTTGTACTACGTCTACACCGAGACTGATCCGTCCTTTGCCGTGTCGCGACTCCGGTTCACCTTGGTCCTGTTCTCGGGGTTGTCCTCTGCCTACAGCCTCCTGGCGCTAACGGCTGAGCGCTACTGGTTCATCGTCCACGGGATGACCTACGTCAACAACGTCACCAACCACAAGTGTAAGGTCGTGGTGGTGCTCGTCTGGCTGTGGTCTGTGTTACTGGCGATGCTGCCCAACTTCGGGTGGCAGTGCGAGAGTCGTACGGAGGAAGGATGCCTGCCGATGGGGGGAGGACTGCCGCTCAGCTACGTGGTGCTCATCGTAGCGTTCGTCTTCATCCCGATGGCGGCAATCGTCTGTTTCAACTTGAGCATCTTCTGGTGCCTCTGGACACACGTGAACGCCATCGCTGCCCAAGAAGTCGCCGTGGGAGCCCCACCGAGCGTCAGTAGAAAATCCGCGGTCACCATCGTCATCATCACCGTTGTATTCCTTGTGGGATGGTTGCCGTTTTCTGTCAAGATGGCCATGTTCACTCAAGACAGCGTTTCTCTCTCAAAGATGTTCGTCTCCATCATCTTGAACTCCGCCGTCAACCCCGTCATCTATGGGTTCCGTCTACAGGAGGTCCGTCGCGGCGTTGTACGGCTCTTCCGCAGCAACCACGTAAACGCTGAACTCGATCCGTAAATAGGACTAATTCCAGTTATGGTGGCCTTTTTGAATTTCCTGGGGTCATCCGGGGTCGTGGCACCAAAACGAGGCTGCATTTGGGTTTCAGTTCACCCCGAAAGCAACGAACATAAAACCTCTGCACACATTTCCGTTTTTACAGTACCCTATCATGAGGAAGCATGTTTGTCCGTCTGTGGATAAATCTACCCTGATGGGTGAAGTGAGAGCAGGAAGGTGAGGTGGTCAGCTGAAAAACACACCGCCTAATGATCGTCAATAGAGGTGGGTACCGGTACAGAAAATTCAGGTCCGGTTCAGGTCCAGAGGATCAGGTCCGGACCAAATTCAGTATGTGAAAACTTGTTCATGTGCAATACTCAAAACAATGGTCCATTTCTAAAGGGATCTGTTTGGTGAAGTATTCGACTCCCATGGTCGCCGTTAAAATCCTACATGGCTAACTGCTTTTTACATAGTTCTAGTTGTAAAATTTATATTTGTATAAAAACCTCTATACGATTGACTGTAAAACTTGGTAGAAATGACTAGAAACTCTACTTTACTTCCATCGGTAAGCCCCAAAACGTGTGAATGCCTGCTCATATAATATGTTCATTTTGTAATATGAATGTGTTTTTGTGAATTTTTGCAGATCATTTTGGGGGGGGGGGGACCCAATTAACAAGAAAAAACGGTTTCGTGCCGGTACACTGTACCGGTACTCACCCCTAATCGTGACATTTCGGCACGGTCAGTGAGGGAAAGACCAAAGTTGTCAACATGAAAGAAGGTAAAGACTATCGGATGTCCGTGTGTAAGTGTATCTTGAACGTGCTCATTAATTTATGAGCAAAAAGCAGCGTAGTTTTAGTTGTAAAAATTATATTTATATAAAGACTATCAGATTCCTACGTGTAAGTATATTCTGAAGGTGCTCACTAATTTATGAACAAGAAGCAGCTTAGATCTTGTTGCAAAAGTTATATTTGTATAGCTCGATAGTGAAAATGGCACAAATGTGGTAGCCATGACTGTAGTTGTCAACTTGGTATATAAGAAATACCATTTTACAACTACAATTTGTGCACCAGTTAAATACTGAAATAAAGGACTTTTTGGGTCACAATATGGTGTTTTGTTACTTCAATACTAATATATTACGACAGAATGGTTGAATCCCCACCAGACTCCACTATACGTTGGTACATACTATTAGCCCTGCCTGGCCATTAGAGCGACCCCTAGCAGTTTCTGTTATAAAGCCATGCAGTTCTTTGGTCGAACCATCAGTCTTGTACGGGTTATCCTTACAAACCAAACAAACACGCGTTTATTGCGAAATCCTTTACACCAAAGCTTGTATAAGCCTTTAAATAGAAAGGACAACTCCACAACAACGGATAATCACAACAGTCAACCTCTAAACAAAGGGAATACTTCTCTCTTATTGGCACTTGTGTTCTTAATACAATTATCCTATGTACAAAGATAGGAGGGTTTTGGTACGCTTGGTGAAAACATTTTGAACATTTTCAAAAAGACGAACAGAAAGAAGAAGGTCCGACTTCTAGGTAGAGTAACGTGTCCATTAAGTTACTGAGGGCTTTCTTGAACATTTATTTAGAGACATTTTTCTGGGCCAAGAAAATATTTGAACTGCTCTTAGACATTTTCCTTTTCTATTTCGGGATTACCCGAGATTCTAAAAGGCCATGGTGAGTGGGACCATGTTGTTTGTTTTAAACCTTTTCTCGGACAAGTAACACGATCTTTCTGTGTGTTCAGCCAGTTTTTCGAGTGGTTCGAAAGGATTTAGGATTCTTTTGTTACAAACTGTTGGATCTAAGGAGCTGAACTCGCTGTACTGGCAGGTCCTAGATACATGTAGACTGAGAAACAGTGAGCACACATGCAGTGATTATTATTTTTCGAAGTAAGGCCACGTTGATTTGATTATATGGATGGCATCCGCGCTCGCACCAATTTTCGGCCATTTCCAAAAAAAAAAGTTTTCGACCACACAACAAATTGTGCAAAGCAGCTGTAAAATAAGCACAAATATTCCGTAGATTGAAAAAAGAAGTATCAGAAAACAGATAACTAATGCCATAGAATGCCAAAATGAATCTAAAGTCAAAGAATAAGACGTGAAAGGACAGAAAGAAAAAAATCTATTGTTGGTTGGGGGAGGTACCAGTACAGAAAATTCAGGTCCAGAGGATCATTTCCAGGTCCGGACATGAACCTGGACTTGATTGTCTGTGGAAACTTGAGAACTGGCAATACTCAAAACAATGGTAATTGGTCAATTTTGCTACCAAGGAATCTGTTTGGTGGATTATTGGACTCCCACTGCATTTTAAAATCCCATCTCCATGTAATAAAGGCTAACTGTCTCTGTACCTTTGACTGTAGAAACTTGGTGCAATTGGCTATAAACTCTACTTGACTTCGCTCTTGTTGTCTTCTTGGCCCCCCGGTTAGACCCCAAATGGCTGCCGACATAGTGTGTCCATTTTGTAATTGGCGAAACCTGTTCCTCTGGGGGTTTTTTTCAGGTCTGTTTTTTTCGGATTGGTCCAACAAGAAAAAAATCCGTATGATCTACTGGTCCCTACACCTAACTGTTGGTATACCATACTATGTGTGTTTAGTCCTATGTTCAACCTTCCTGGCCACTTTGATTTCATACTGAAGCAACTTTTTTTTTTGCCAAACTTTTTTTTTATTCGCTCGCTCGCATCAGTTTTGGAGTTCCCGGAGGATGTCATCCATATAATCAAATCAACATGGCCTAAAGGGAAAATTAGAACTGAAAGTCCTCTTAAAGTGCCATCAAGGCACGGTCACATAGGTGGTGCGATCGTCCTACGATCGCTGACTTGAGGCATTTTTTTAGGACATACAATGCATGTGTCTATCTGCACAAAACGCTCTCTTGAATCCTTGTGGGTGGTTGGCTCTGTCACTGCCTACTTAAAAATCCTATTATCAAAATCGTACGCATTAGTTTGGGATTCCCTGAGGATGTCATCTATATAATAGTATCAACATGGCCTTACCTTTATACACCATATGATTATAATGTGCAGTGGGAGACGAAACACATTTCATTTCCAAATGTTCATTCAACGAAACCGAAAGAATCACCCTATTTAGAGAAGCCACAAAGTATTATCCCATCTTCCCCACATTGACAGGCGAACAGAAAGCCAATTTTCTCTTGATATCGCAGAACCCACAAATTTTAAAAAAAATGTGGGGCTTTTCGTCTCCCTCTGCTTCCAAAAAAAGCCAACACTAGTATTAGATTAAAATCTTGTTTATGACTGTCCATTGTCACTATGTGTATACCATGTACTTGCAATTAGCCCTCGGGCACGAACTTGCAAATAAACTTCTATTATAATGAAGATGCATCAAAAACTATTCGAGACACGCTTAAGCTTTGCGTCGTCAAGACCATTTACAAGAAGCCATCTTAGACACAGTCCGCCTATAAGTGGATTAAAGCTATCTCAGTCTGTTAATGTGAATGACGTGTACCATTCCTGTTTCACTTTCTTCTTTTATTGACAAATCAATTCTGACAACAACAAAAAAGATACAAAATATACAATTCAACATAATACACATACTCGTCTTTGAATGTACAAGATGGAAATAAAGCTGAACATTTAGGTACGTACAGATCATATTTTACACTTAAACAACTAGCAACATGAGTGTCCATAACCTTCTGTTCCTTACAAATTTCAGGTATGTTTTCAGGTTTAACATTTCTATTCATAAAGGGAGAAGAAAATATGATGTTATTGTGCATCGTAAAACACTTCTAGAACTGTATTCATCCCGTGTGTTTTAAAGGTCTATAATGTAACATTAGGACAATGTAGAAAGAGACTTTCCTACCATTCTTCTACATAGTAAGTGTAATCAACATTACAACAATATGGAATTGCATAACACTATTTATAATGTAGGGAGGGCGGTTACAACATCATTGCACCATACAAACTGTGATATTTCAAACCAGTGTACAGTATGTTGTTGTTAAGAACAGGAGGGTCTATTTTGAGATGGTTTCAGAAACGTAGTAAACATTGATCAGATTACTTTGTGCAGTTCGCAAACACCAGTAATACGACATTACGATGCAAACTTACTAACTAGTGGTTTTACATGCAATTAAAATTGAACGTTTGGTTCTCGAGAATATTTTCAATGTCGGGTCCTTTAAGGAATGTTTGGATGAAAATGAAGAGTTGTTGACAGTTTTCCCGTGCTTGACAGTTTTCCCGTGCTATCTGCGTCATTATGACTATACCTACTCCATAAGTGTTTCCTTTTGTACAGGAAGCCACGAGTAACTCTTCAAGAGGAAGTTGTGATTCTTTCTTCTCTTTAGTTAAACCGGCGGTAGAGGAAGTGACCAAACACGAGGGCTTCACTGAAGTGTACAACTCCAAAATTTTGGACACAGTTAGGCCATGTCGATTTGATTATGGAGATAATAACCACGCGTATCAAGTTTTGGGCGTTTCCCAAAAAAAAGTTTTAAACCATACTGTACATGTAAAGGGTACAAAAAGCTGCAAAATAAGACAATATATGACACGGATTGCACAAATGAATGTTGGACACGTGTACTAATATCATAGAATGCAAACGTCAATGTCAAGGTCAAAGAATAAGTGAAAGAACAAAAATGAAGACTATTGTTCGGTATACCTTATTCTCATCCTCTTAACGCCCGGTCCCCAACGGCATTAGCCTATGGGGACACAAGGAGTTTTGACACGACTGTAGTCCCTCTGCGTAGGAGAATGCATATTCTGTGTGTTAAGTCATTTGTTCAACCTTCCTGAAAACTTTCATAGTGAAGGCAACTTCTCTTTTATTCGAACGCTCGCATCCGTTTGGGGGTTCCCAGAGGATGTCATCCGTATAATCAGATCAACATGGCCTTATTAAGCCTCGAATGTCAACGAAAATTCAACTCTTGATAATTACTTTGCAGGTGACAGACTTTCAAAGTAACGGTACGCAGCCCTACTTCCGAGTGAGGCCGAAAACTCTCACTGCACTTGTTTCAAGCCTGCGTCACTGCGAGATTCGTTCACTGCGTCACTGTTTTGTTATTTTCAACGATTTCTTATAACTTAGATATTGCGTCATACGTAAAAGTATGTCTTAAAAGACGACAATATACACAAAAATTAATAAAATTTGTTCTTGATCTCTGATATTCGTTGAATATCTTTTAAACCCCGCAGTGACGCAAGGTTGACACAAGTGCGGTGAGAGTGCACCTTCATTGAACAACTCTCGAGTTTACGTGCTCGGTGAGTAACAACACCAACATCCTGTCCAAATTTACTCACCCAAGAAGAATCCACTTGACTCCTTTTTGTATCGGCACGCTAAAAATTCCACCCAATGACATATTCATTGTTTCTTAATCTATAAACTCCTCTGCGCTTTCCATTAATACACTCACGAATATTAGTTTGTATTTGCCGTGCACACAGATCAGTGCGTCATTGTTTGACGTTTGGACAAAACCTTCACTAGACATTTGGACGATTTAATGACTTAAAGAGCAACTGCAGCACGTTTTCAACAAGTTCAAGTCAAATACATAAAAATCAACTAGTCCAAAGTCCATAGAAATCGTCCTACACACATCTGGCGTATATGTAGCTTGGCATGTTAAGGTCTAGAAAAATGTTGGCTTTCTGGTAAGTAATACTCAACGACTTTGACCAAAAAAAATATACCGAACCTAGTAGCCTTTTTTGATCGACTGTTGGCAAGGGACACAAGATTTTCGATCTGCATGACATTTGAGTGATGAAAACGATATAGAATCATTGCAGAATATGTACTCCTCATTTTTGTTGCAACATAAAATGTGATATAAATAGCCCACCTAACCTAGGTCCCCCCTTTTTTTGTTGACACCCTGCATAGCAGTCTGTATATTGAAAATATGATAATGAAAAATACTAGTGTATTGATGCATTACAACTTAACATCTTTAAACTGTATCTGTTAGAACACTTCGAAATCTAAAACAAATCCTACCTACCCACCCTTTTTTCAGGACTATAATCGTAAACATAATTATTAATGTACATTACAGTCCATCTCATCCAAGCAGATGTGGTGGGGGAGTCATTTCTTCTGACGCCTTTTGCTCCTTCGCGATTGCAACCTCCTTTAACCATTTCAAGCATTTCTCGATGTTGTGTTTCTCTTCGAGTTCTTCTGCGAATTCTTGAGCATCAGACGAAGACTCCTCCGTTTTGGGAGGCACGTCTTGTTCCACGTTCTTGTTCCTGTGAGCCTGTTGTTGGTCTCCATCTGTAGTGGTGGTACCGTGTTCGGGATCGCTATTGTTTCTTTTGTTGGTACACCTGTCCACTAGAGAAATGGTACTGATTGTAGGGGAACTGGTCTGACTTAACGATTTAAAAGTCTCCCCAGAAACAACGTTCGGACTCTGTAAAAGAGATGTCTTGAACTTGGATTGTCTCAACTTGTTCTTCAAGTCGCTTCCCGACCAGGAGAGACTGTGAGCCATGCTGGGAGAGGTTAGCCTCGAAGATCGTCCCGTTGTCGTGCGATCTTCGTACGACGATCGCCTCTCCGATCGCGCGTCCTTGTATCCGTTAATGGCCGCGTTTAAGTCAATCACAAGAGACTGTCCGAATTCAGTCTTTGCTGTTAGTGTCTTGGTTTGTTTAAGGACGTTCGCAGGAGTCTTCTTTGTCCTTACCGTCTTCGGTAGGCTCCCCACGGCAAAGTCTTCGATGTTGATCACCGGGTAGGTTCCCGCTACGTACGGGAGTTTCTTCCCCTTGTCCGCTCGCTTGGAAGCGGCGTACGATGAAGCCATCGGCGGGAACGGCTTTTTAGGTAGCGGGGGGAGCTCGGGTATGCTCCCGACACTGTTCGCCGGCGAGCACTGCTTGTTGAGTTCGTTCAAGCTCCCGAGGTCTGGATACGTCTTGTAGTGAAGTCTCGGCGACGCAGGCATGCTACGAGATCCGCTAGACCCTTCTGACTCTCTCTTCGGTCGATTCAGTCTCATCGCACTCATAGTTGTTGCAGGAGGAAAACGTAGCGTAGCGTTCTGAATCGTGAACTTAGGCGGGTGACTCTGCCACCATGGCCGCCACTTGCACGCTGTGTCCCGCTGTAGTTGTTGTCGTTGTCGCCGAACACGACTTTTGAGCATGTCGTGTGGGTAGGTAGAAGACCCGACCAAGGATTAAGTAGAGAGAAAGAAAAACTCCTGACGTCACGGCATTCAAGCGGCCTTCCTGTACAAATTGGATCGGGGCTCTTGAGAAATTGTGTGTGTGAAAAGAAGCTTAGTCGAGCTTGAGTTTTGTTTGTTTTACACTCCTGTTGAAACGACGGATTTAATGAGGCAGCCTTGCTATAGATGAGTAAGACACTTAAACTTTCAAGTTTGAGACAAATGACTGAGCGCGCTGCTTGTAAAGTTTACGTCGGAAAATTACAACGTTTATCATACACAAATATATTGTTTAAAAAAAGAGACAAGTTATTTAATGTTATTCTAAAGGAAGATCAAGAAAGAAACGTGTCTGAACTGCAAGAGTGATTTTAAACTGAAGTTTTGAAGGGATAGGTTCTTGATTATATAGACTTTGGATATGTATCTATTTGATTGGTGATTGACTTACACAGATTAACACTCAAGACGTAGTACTACACGTAATCGTTTTTACATAGATGTAACAAGGGTAGTTCTAAACAAGAAGGCTTTTACCATTCTTGGTCTTAAAACTAAGCTGGAAAAAACAACTTGATAGAAATGAATGTTTTCAAACTTTGTCCAAAAATACAGAAAACGGACATGATTTCTGCTATAGTTTCACAGCATTACACACTCATAAACATTGACACTTGAATTCCTAAACATTTAAATGGAATATTCACGTATTTTAGAGTATAAAGGTGAATTTCAAAATTTTTCTGACACAAGAAATACATATGACAACTATACGATTTCATTCTATGAAGCAGGCAAAAGATGACATCACACATTAATTGACGTTATTGCAGTAAAACTTTATTTGCAACCCCCTTCCCTCATACGGGTGGTGCATCCCATTACCATGGTAACACAATTCTCCTTATTTGTCCATTTACGGAAGCACCTGTAAATATTGCACATAGCTCAATGCTGCACATATTTTCAAAACAAAAGGGCAATATAGCAATTTGACAAAAACGCTTTTTATTTTAGTCTTCTTTTCCACTTTTACCTGATAGCTTTTCCTCCTAACAAAAGGATTCTAAAACATATTACATAGCTACAACTGCATTTGTCATAACAGTCAGTTGATGACATTCTAATTTACAGCACAAAAAAGCAATTACACATGTATGATCAAGGACACCAACATTGCATTACGATTTCTATGATTTGTGTGTTTTGTATTTTTTTATCATTCTCATTTAAATTTCCTCAAAAAGCAGCAATGGCAATGTCATAAAAAAGCAGCAAATTGCAGTTTGGTCTATATTTTGTAATTAATCTATTAAAAAATTATCACCCAAAACTTTCTCTCTCAATAAATATAGGTCATTTCATTAGAAAACATTCTGGACATTCAGAAAGAGAGTCTTTTCTAATTATGTATGTGTAAATATAGACCAATCAGCTTTCCCATTTCTCTTGTCATTGGAATTCCTGAAATTTGATTGGTTGCAAGCCTAAAAAGGATCATTCTCAATTATTGCATCAATGCAACATGTTAGACATTGCGAATTTATTTTCCATTTCTTTTATTTTACATTGCGAAAAAAGTTTCTATCAGAAAATACAGAGTACAGTCCAAAAAATATACATCCCTCTTATTCTTTACTGTATTTCCACCTTATTCCCTTAATCTATCATAGTCTACAGTGTAGCTTTTGATAACAGATTCTAAGTTAATTCTGACACTTTTAATCACAATATTTTGCAAGAGTCCTCCACCTATAAATGGTTTCATATCATAAAAATGATATAAATCTGGAAGACATTACTGTCGTTTTATTTGCGATAATTTCTCCATCATATAATTATGACCCCATTAATATGTGTTACTATTGTATTACATGTGGTACATAGTCTAATAAAATTGTTTCAAATACAGACATAAAACAACTTGACAACCGCCTTTCTCTTCCAACGGCAAAAGTAAGTTCACCGCAAAATTTTTACATCAATACAAGGACACAATAATATGCACATAAGCTGTCAATAAAGCCAGCAGCTGTTTTCTCCAAAATATTGCAGTTCACCCTGATATGAATCATAAATATCTAAAATTTTAAAAATCATTGAGTTCCTCACAAAAATTATGACCTGGCTATTTCATACATCATTTTCAACTACAGTTCTTTTTTCTCTTTTCCAATGGTTTGGCTGTCGGAGCGCTCTGGTGGAATGGCCACCATGATCGTGCACGCTAGTATAGCGAACACCGCCCCTACCACCCCCGCGCCCATCAGGTGCACCTCTTGGGCTAGTCCGCCCAACAACGGTGCCCCAATCCTCCCCATGGAGATCACAGATTGGTTCAGTCCCATCAGCACCCCCGTATCTTTATTCCGGCCTCGCTCTATTGTGATGTTCGTCGAAGCGACCCTGAGGTTCGCGTTACAGAACGACATCACGGTCTGGCAGACCAGGAAAAGCCAGAGGTACGGCGTGAACGTCATCCCCAAGATGGCCGCCGCCAACAGAACGGTGAAATGGATCATCACTTTTGAGTCGTCGCGGTAAAAATTTGCAACTCTTCCGACACCGAAGCCACTTACGGTACCAACGATGCCACTGTACGAGATAAGATACCCGATCTCTTTTGGCGTGATGTTGAAACGTTGTTCGAGGACGAGCCCAAAGTTCGTACGATAAACCAGCACGGAAAACGTCAGGAGGAATTTGACCAGAAATAGGTCCCACATATCCGAGAATAGGGCTTTCTTCAGAGAAGAGAAGAAGTTTAGGAAGTCGAAGCTTGCAGCGGTCTTCTTCTTGTTAACCTCGTTTTTCTTTTCAATGTCGATGTGAGGAACAGCATACCACACGATGCCTGGAAATAACAGACAAAATATTTGATATGTAACCAAGCCAGTTTCATATTATTGGGAGATAATTTCATCAAGTTGGATATCAGAGTTTTCTTTTATACAGTTTCACCTGCTTACGTTTTGATGCCTAAATGTATCAGACATCTTCCTCAGAGCTTTTGACTGGAGTGCTGCTTCTGGACGCTAGGTGGCGCTTTTGCGGCAATCCAGCTAGAAGCTCTGAGAAAGATATCTGATAGGCATCGATATGTACGCGAGCAGGTGAGACTTTATTGGTTGCGCAAAACAAAACTCCAATATCCAATATCATATCAATTTTTATGCAATTTTCGATACAACTATACGCCACTAAGAGTGATATTGTAGCTAAAGCATTGGTCAATTAACTTGAATTTCCAGAAAGGAATAAGGACTAGATATTCCTTAATATCTTCCTTTTCAAGTTTGATATTTTCATTGTGATTGTGCAACCCATATCTTCTTTCCCTTCGTCATTTTATTTTCAATTTCATAACTACACATTTGTTTTCTGGAAACTTTCTGGCACAAATTGCTGGTTTCTACAATGACAACAAGTCTTTATATATGACTAATATTATAGTCATTTACACAAGCATAGCTACATTTACATGTATCTTTACACATTCCCTTCATATCTGATTGAATCAATCAATGAGTATAATCTATAGTCATCCATTATATGATTGAAAATACTAACCACATTGAAGATAATCAATTTTTTTTAAATACATCAATGATAAGCCAAAATATTTTTTCTACACCACAGGAGCGGAGCTTCATTCACCATCAGATTTACTGATTGAAGATAATCAATGATTTTTTTTTAAATACATCAATGATTAGCCAAAATATTTTTTGGCTACACCACAGGAGCGGAGCTTCAATCACTATCAGATTACTATTGATTTTCTTAGGGATATGTAATGTTACTACTTACATAGATTGATGAAGAACACGGCTGACCCAGCCAGACAGACCAGTAGAAACCCTCCGTCCGTCACCATCAGATGTCCACCCACCACGGGACCCACGATGAAACCCATACTGGAGAAGGCGGTGAATCGTCCAAACACTTCCGAATGTTTCGCTTTGGGGACGATGTCTGCCAAGTACGCCTTGGATAACGTCTGACTGTGTTTGAAAATTCCTGGAGGAACATTTAAAAAAAAAAGATAACTTGAGTCCTGGCATTAAAAAAAGTATTAAGAACATATTCACAAGGAAGCATCAAATATTGATTGGGCAAGCATTGAATGGATTGTAGTGTACTGCCATCTAGCAGTCACTGAAGAAATTGCATGCTAGGGGATTTGCTTCAGGAGGGAACTGCATAGTAGAAAACTTGTTTCAAGATACCTTAAACTGTTTAAAGAAAATATAAAATTGACACTGACCAACGTTTCATTGAACACATTTTACATAAGAGCAGACGAAACCAAATGACAGACTGTGGTACACTGCCACCTAGCAATTACTGAAAGAACTGCATACTAGTCTGTTTTATTACTGCAGTGAGCATATATGACTTTGATATAACATCTGACTGTGTTTGAAGATGCCTAGAAAAAGTAAAACTGATTATTGACACTAGGATGGAATAGACTGTGGCATACTGCCACCTAGCAATCACTAATGGAACTGCATACCATTCTGCAGTTTGACGTATGGGAACAATATTATTGTATGACACTGTACCTGCCAGGATCCTGGTGAGGATGGCGAGTGTAAGGGTGGGTGCTAGTCCCAGCAGGGTGTAGCTGATGGTTGTCAGTAGAAGGCACAGTAACATCATGGGTCGCTTTCCCCATACATCACCCCAGCTACCCTGTGTTCGAGAACAACATGTACTTGTTCATCTCTTCATCAAGAATGTACATTTGTATGGGTATATCTGCCATCATACTGTCAATGACCTTTGGCTAGTAGGGGTGGGCACGGTACAGAAAATTCAGGTCCAGTTCAGGTCCAGAGGATCTGGTCCAGGTCTGGACCTGAACCTGGACCTACATGTAGTTGTCATCTATTTGGTGATCTAACTCTGACTGGTGTTATGACAAGTTGACCACTAACTTACACAGCTGCTAAGTTAGGCAAACTAGTTAACTCCCCAACAACTTGATAGCAGAGTTAGGCATATTTACTCTGCACTGCCACAAACTGACAAAGGACTACTGAAAATGTCTAAATATCAATGAGAATGCCAAGAAATGATGCAATTGTTGGGAAACTGTTTATAAAGGACAAAGGTTGAAGACAGAGCTCCCTTTACAAGCTTTTACTTTTCTTTGTGATACTTACATGTAGCATGCTAGCACAAATGTTATCAGTCAATAACATAATTTTTGTCAACATATTTGTTTTCTCTCTTCTGACAACCCAAACCTCTTGTGACTATACATGTATGTTTCTTAAAACAAACATAGAAATAGTTCATTTTCATAATATTATCATGATCTTTGCATAAAAGAGTTGTGAGTTAAGGAAATATTGCCTAACTGAATGCATTCCTTGACCAGAGTGCTGAACAGCCATCACTTGGATCCTACTACAAAAAGACACACTGTACTAAATGTAACATTCGCTGAATCAGTATTATATAGCTTAGGCAACTTAATATTTCTATCCACACACATAATAATACTGGTAAAAAATGTATGCAAAAGTCTTTGGCGACTATGAGTGTATATTATAACACAACACAACTGTGTAATCGAATATAATTTCTAAAAATAAAGTACATTTTATATTTGAGTCTAAACTGTTAAATCAAACAAAATCCTGCATTCTCCATCTCTAATTCTTAAAGAATTCATAATCATATTTCAGTCTACAATGTACGCTGAAATCTTACAATTTGTTACATTGGCTCCTAGCAACATATCATACAGATACAATTCTGGTGTTGAAATTATTTCTCTGTACTGACATCTTACACAACGTTGACATTTCTTAAAGGTCGACACTTCCTTCCAGCTACTCAGACTTAAATCTTCTTACGCAGATAAAGACCTTTTATAGATCCGTCTCAAGGACAAGGATTTTGAAGTATCTAAAAATATGAGTGCAACGGGTTTCATAATCATTCTTATCCGACAGACGAGTAAAACATGAGATATAAGCATTATTACCTTCGCAAAGAAGGTTATATTTTCGGTAGCGTTTGTGTATGTGTGTAGAAAACCAGCATAACTTGAGAATGCTAAGATGGATTGTATTGATACTTGGTATGTAGGTAGGTCTTGATAAGACCTAGAAACGATTAGATTTTGGGCCACCTAGCAACTTGTTGCGGTACTGAAGCGGAACTTCCTGTTTTGATATCTCAAGTTCTGGACATGCTGTGACTGTGATATTTGAGTGGTAGATAGCTGTTGGGACTGAGAGTAAGTGGTGTAGGTCTGAGTATTTGTGATACCTTCAAATTCTTTGCGGTCACCTTTCCGACAGAAACAAGTTAGTGTTTGCATTACTACAATTTATTCGTGAAGTGACAGACACTGTTAGATTTTGATTTCCAATGTTCAGCAAAATTCTGGGCTCTGCAAACTTGACCGAATTGAGAGTCAACACTTACAAAATGTATTAAGTAACCACCAATCAAGTGTTTGAACAAAACCATAGGCAAGTGGCAACAGGTGGTGCTACTTGATTGCAATTTCTCTTACCATCATGCAAAAAAGCAAATTTTGTGAAATTTACCATAAATAGAACCCCAGAATAGCTTGGAGTCCAGCCTTGTTTGCATTAGTCTGCTCCAAAAGGTCCCTAGCCGCCACTCCAGGCTACCCACGGAAGGCATTTCTAGCTACTGTATTTTCTTTTTTTTCCAGTTACTGAGTTAGATGTACAATAGCTGAATTGTTCTATATTCAGTCTCAGTGATTTTTATAAGTTGTAGCAGGCAACAAGTTTACAGAGACAATTACAGTGGTATTTTTGCAAAATAACCTGGGAAAACATAATAAATTTGATTTTATCCAGTTCAAGGTCTGTTCAAAATTGATTCAGAAGGGGTGCGTACTTCATATGAGTTTTTTCATTTCACTTTTCAGTCAAACAGGTTTGTCTGAGACTTGCACCAAATCAGGGGTGCGTATTATAATTTGGGTGTGTACTTTATGAGAAAATACGGTAAGTAGAAGCTTCTGCAGAAGTTGTGTCACACGAGTCAAACCCGCGTGCAGTACAAATAGAACTCCAATTAAAAACAATAAGCAAACTCCTTCCAGGTGACAGCTCATACAATACAAGACAGATGGAAAAAACTAGAAGGACATTTACTCACTGCTGAGGCTATGTTGAAACAATTCATATGGATAACATCCTCTGGGAACCCAAAAAGTGATGCAAGGGAGTGTCTGAATAAAATTTCCAAAATTGATGATGTTATGAAAATGAAAAGTAGTCAGGAAGGTTGACCAAATGACTGTACACAAAGAGTATGGTACATGTATAACAAACAAGAGTTCATATCATATGTTCTTCTTTGACTGTGGCATTCTATAAACTTACATCACTGCACTTTTCTAATATTTTTTGTTGTTGCAATTTACATGTATGGCATGCATTTACTCATTCTAAAGCTGCTTTGTATGATTTACAGTAAAGTTGAAAACTTTTCTCCTATGAAAAGGGACAAAAATTGTTACGTGCAAGGATGTCATCCACATAATCAAATCCACATTGCCTAAGGCACATTGAAGAGAATGGAAGTTAACTCTATAATCGAACATAAGTTTGACTATTGAATTTCTTGTAACAGTACTAACTGTACAATTTGAAAGGCGTTATGTCAAGCGAGTTGTCAATTTTCTTACGGCTACCTTTTTCATGTTTTTGCACATCCTTAATCCTAAGACTAACATTTCAAAAGATAGAAGAAAAACAACCGATAAGAAAACCTTCATCGCCGTAATTGTAAGCAAAAATTTGGAACTTTCTCAGTTATCTGTGCTATCAACTTTTATTCACAAATCTATAAACAGATAAATTTTCTGGCATGTCGCAATCTATTTCTAAAAATATGTACTTCAAATTTGAACTATTAACAAGAAAAACAGGCAAGAGCATACATGTATACATGTATTTCAATTTTACATAATATGCATATAAAGTTAAAGTCACTGAAGTCTGCTACACAGAAAGAAGTTTCCAAAATTCACAAACAATGAACCTGAATGAATTTCTTTCGTAAGACTTCACTTGTATAACCGGTAGAAACCAGGTGCTGAGGCACAAACTGTAACCAATCGGTTCCAATTAGTCAGACACGTGCGCCCTTTCCCGTTTTCCGCAGAGCATACTTGAATAAACTTCCCCTTGGAGGAAATTGCTGCCTGCACGGGAAGTCGTTTTCTATAGACCTTCATTTTCATTTGTCCACAAGAGCGCTTGAGTTTGACATTTCCACTACAGTGTGACAGAGTGGGTGGGTGAAGAACAGTTGTTCAGTTGGGTTAGACTCACGACGTCCAAAGGTAATGAAAATTTTTTTTTAAATTGTTGAAAAGCTGATAATGAGTAACGCTAGTTCACCTTGGGGTCACCTTTATCCGATGCTTTTAAAAACAGGGTATTTGGGGATGTCACGTCTATGGACGTTGGTTTCAAATTGCAACATTTTCAGTATATTGCAGTTTAAAACTACCATCCGTTGGCTTGATGTGCCTAAATAAGCTGCTTTGAAAAACAACGGATATAGGTTACCCAACGGATAAAGGTAAACTAGCGTTACATGTTGGAGTGTACCAAGAGGGGAATTTTTTTTTAGTTCATTTGAAATTGAAAAAAAAATTTAGTTTTACAGCTTTTTTTCTGTGCTTGATTTAGAAAAAAAATCAGGGTGTCTCTTAGGCCATCTATCCGTAATTGGATGAATCACAGTCAGTGGGAAACCCAAAGGACAAATTTTACCCAGGGCTTGTTACAATGTAGCTAGTAGCGGCTACGGCTCACATGTTATAGATGAACACCGTTATCACCCCTACTATTTGCATTACGTGTGTTGGGTTCTTTTAAAGCAGAGGTCTGATGCTCGAGGCTTTCAGCGGAAGCTCCCTGAGTACAGTCAAACATGCTCGAGCGACCACCTCTTTTTAGCGACCACCTGGCCATTATGACCCCTTTCTCTCGGCCTCGAAAATTTTCCCCATTAACGTAAGCATTAAGCGATGACCACCTGGCCAACAATGACCACCTGGCCAACGTGACCGCCAAAAATTGCGACTAAGTCCCTACCCACAACGGCCGTATTTTGAAATCTTTAGGTGTCAATAATTTTCAATGATAAGTAGCACAATTTTGTGACGAATTCGACCAGTTTGCATTGGATTTTGACTACCATTACGATGTTATGTTCAAAATAAAGATGGCGGCGGGTGCACGTGCGTGTGCTTGCTATTTGCTTTTTGACAATGAAAACTATTCAAACTATGCATCGGGCATGTTGTGAGTCGATACTCTTCTAACCGACCACCTGTCCAAAGCGACCGCTTTTGCCCGGTCCCCCAGGTGGTCGTCTTGGGCAGGTTTGACTTTATATGGGCTTTACGTCATAATCTGAAATGACGAACAAATCCCTTACAAATTCAACATGTTCAAACTTGGGCCGATCTTTAGATCAAATTCCAGTCCACAGATCCTCAGATTAAAATTTTATCAAGATAGCCAAGTGGGAGGGTTGGGCTACCGCTTGTGCCACAGGGACCTGACAGAATTGATGTTAAATCAAACCAAACAGACAACCAGAACTGTGAGATATTCAAAGTGATATAATTAGGATATGTGTAACATGCTGGTTTATGATGGATCTAAGTGATGCACTGATCTAATTGCACTGATGTTTCTTTTATTATCATCATAATGAATGCTCTTTAGATCAAATATTGCACATATCAACATGATCAAACACATCAAGAGAATGGGAAGCAAATAGAGTGACTGATAGAAAGTCAGAGTTTTTTTCAATCAGAATAATGAATATGCAATTTACATCAAAACTAATCAAAGTATGATTGAGAATTTTTATATCATCAAACAAGAATTAAGGCAACTTGAAAACAGTATCTGTAATCCATTCCTTTTAACAATAATTTATATTTCCGTGTTAGTAGACTTACGTATCCCGGCCTGTAGTTTCTATACCCCAGGCCTGTAGTGACCCTTAAGTGTACCCTTTACGGGTAGTGTCCGTACCCCCAGTAGTGTCTGTACCCCTGCAAGTGTTCGTACCCCCTGTAGCGCCCGTACCCCCTGAAGTATCCGTACCCCCTGTAGTATCCGTACCCCCAGTAGTGTCCGTACCCCCAGTAGTGTCCGTACCGCCAGTTGTGTCCGTACCCCCTATAGTGTCCGTACCACCAGTAGTGTCCATACCTCCAGTAGTGTCCTTACCCCCTGAAGTGTCCGTACCCTTGTAGTGTCCATGCCTGGATACATCCAGAAAAGCCAGGAATGCAAAACAAGGATGCACAAAATGTAATAACTTCCATGGTCTATTGATGTTGAACAAATCATCCCATCGGATTAAAAGAAGAATGAAGATCTGTTCTCTAATTGGTTAAAAGATTTGATTGACAGCCAAATCAGTCAATCAGCAACTTGATGAAGCTTGTAGGGGAAGATCAATAACTTAAGCCCTTTTTTTTCCAATGCAAACAAATCTTCTGACTTGCAATTATACTTGCATCTAACAAGAAAGAAAATATTTCCAATGCCGAGCACATTCACACACGCAGTCTGTTAGCACTAATTTGTCTGGCACAGGGTAGTTATGTCTCTGCTTGCCACATTAAACCAGACAGACTGGCTAGTAACCCTATTATGTATTGGTGCCAGTATACAATGTTGATTATTCCCTATCTTGTAAGTATGCTCCACCACTTCAGAAGCTACAAAATTTATTACACAGTACTTACCCAGACCTCATTGTTAGCGTGTTACATTATAATGTTGCTACATGTATGTAAGAAAATATAGATCCCGGGGTGTAAATGGTATACTTTAAAAACTTTGGTTGGTCATTCAAAATTTGAACTTCCAAGATATTTAAGACATCTAATACATCAAGTCAAGAGTTTGGGTGAATTTTTCATTTCATTCTGAATTATTCAAATTTTCTATGAATTTAAATCCTTGCTAATTTGCATTTTCCTGAAAGACCAACTTTGAACCCTGGCAAGGCAAACCTTTCCATCCTGCCAGTCTAGAGTTACACAATCTTCTGCTTCACATCCTGTCACTCTAGAGTAACTTTTATAATGGACACGAAAAAAAAACCTAGACTGACAACAATACCTCATTTTTCACAGACTGGTGATGACATCTTCAAATAAACCTTCCACAGAGATTGGCAATATTGAATAAAAAATCATGATATTTCAATCAAATGCATAAATTTATAATGCAGTATTCCAAACATGTCAGAATACATGTGAGAGGAATCTGTTACAGTGTGAAAGTGACAGCATCGAATAAAGAATCAAACAAGCAAACAAACTTAATTATGCAACAATCTAATATTAGTGGTTGGTCAAAAGCGCCAGGAAGTTTGTGAGTTTTGAGTGACAGCTGACCCTATCACATATTTTAACCTCTCTTTTATTCCAAATGTTCATTCAACGAAACCGAAAGAATCACTCTGTTTAGAGAAGTCACAAAGTATTATCCCAACTTCCCCACATTGACAGACGAACAGAAAGCCACTTTTCTCTTGAAATCGCAGAACCCACAAATTTTAGAAAATGTGGGGCTTTTCGTCTCCCTCTGCTTCCAAAAATGAAGTCAAACCCAACCTGTTTAGAAATAGCCAACACTAGTATTAGATTAGAATATTGTTTATGACTGTCCATTGTCACTATGTGTATACCATGTACTTGCAATTAGCCCTCGGGCACAAACTTGCAAATAAACTTATTTATTCCCCTCATTTCTTCTCTTCAGACCTTGAAAGGAATTGACAGCACATCAGCACCCATACAGCCATTTCTTTCTCTCAAATCTTCAATGACCTTTAAGTGCCACAAGTACTCTACTCACAAGGTAGAAACACTTGGCAACTAATCGATGGACTGAGCAGAAAGCCATTATGTCATAAAGACGGCACATTTGGCAGCTCGTGGCGAAAGACGAGATGAAGAGGACTGAGATAGGCGGATATGAGACCTGTCAAACTCCTTGAATTCACTTCTCAACAGCCTGAAAAGTATGAATTTGAAAGTCAATAGCAGGAATTCAACGATATTATTGCTAGAGACCTCAGAGGAACGTGACAGAGATTTTCAATTCAGTAAATGCATGTCTAAGGCCTTAAAGAAAATTAATGCTGAAATGTTTCCAATTACAATCTTGACAAAATAAGGGTTCTACTTGAAATAGTTTATAAATTGATATTCTATCATTTTCTACTTTCTATCAATCATTATAGATTTTGGCTAATACATTTAATACAAAATTAAGGAAACACTAAGGGACTGTCTTCACACTCTGGTACTTTCAACAAAATATTGTAAATAAATGAAAGAAATTGAAAAAGATAATTATTGATATACAAGCACAAGTATATTTTGACATACAGAACAAATAAGTACAATGTTTACCATTAATTTCTTTATTTAACATGATATGCTAAAACAGTGTGAACACTGATATACAAAATGCACATGAACAGTTCTCTATTTTCAATTTCATCACTCAGGCATCAGATCTGATTGAAGATTTTCTGTCCCTTGACAGCAGTTGACCCCCCCAAAATTGCTAGGGTCAGCAGGTTTTTCCTAAGCCATTGTGGTAACAGGAAAAATAACATTTTCTTCCCTATAGATGCTTTCTTTTCTTTCAGATTTAGGGTGCTCAGAGGATGTTATCCATATACAGTAAAAGCTGCTTAATTGCACACCCCATTTGCCAGTGAATTTCCTGCAATTATCCGAATGCTGCAATAATGTGAAGTTATTAAACTGGGCCGCACCACCATGGTATTCGGGGATTTTGTGCAATAAACAGAAGTGTGCAATTATCCGCTGTGCAATTAACTGGTTTCTACTGTAATCGAAATGGCCTAATAGCAAAAAACAGAAGACCTACAACCATCAAGAGCTGCAAAAGAATTTTCATTAACATTACCCTCACTAAACATAATGGTACGGTCCAAACCCCTAGAATGCAAATGAGCCCTAAATTCAATCAATTAAAATCCAGTTTATCTCCCCGCTCCTATCGTCAAGGCCAGTCACGACGTCATATGTCAATCTGGTTTTGTCAAGTATTGTGTATAGATACCACCAACCGATATGGATCAACACAGAGTATTTCACGTGGCCTCGAAAATCAATAGGTGATGTCCCGGGTAACAAAGCGTATCCTTGATGCGCCCGGAACCATACAGCTTCTGTCAATCACTGCGGATAGGGGATTGATACTACGGAAATGAAATACATTTTAGCAAGGACACATTTTCAAGATATGGGGGTTTTCGAAGTATTCTAAGTTTCTGGTTGGAACAATTCTGTGGTTTGAAAATGGTTTGAAAATGCATTTCCAAGGTATCATGATTTTGCAATGTGGCAAAAAAACTTTAAGAAATAAAAGCACTGTGAAGAGTTCACGATTCACTTATTCCAACAGTTCTCATTGGAGAAAAGTTACCATGTGGTTAGTAGTAGTAACAGAACTGATGGTAAATACATTCACTTGCAATGTTGATTATTTCCAGTAAAAATGATAATGTTACATGAATGACAAAGTATACAGTATACAAATGAATGAAATGAATAGAGTTAGATAAATTGTCAATCTGAATGTAGAGCTTCAAATTTGCAGTTTTGGCACCTGAGACATGTTCGAAATAGTTTGTAAATGTCTTAAGAGCCACAATTTGAAGGGGATCCGCCAGCCTTCTGCCATGCAAATTGATGATGGTGGTCAAAATTAGTTCCGGGTCTAAAACTTCAACATTTTTTTTCTGGTCAAACAGGTAGAAATCCTGGCAGTTTTCAGGAGGACATGGCAGGGGATAGTTTCTACTTTCTGATTATGGCCAAAAGAGTTTTTGTGGTTATCAGGAGTTATAGATTTAAAGTTGGGACTTTTTGTCCTCAGGACAACTGTCAAAGGAAAGTGAGGGATCTTGGGTAGCGGTGGGGTCAAGAGATTAACATTGTTTTGCCGGCGACAGTTTTTTTTTTCAACAGCTGAGATGACAGGATTTATACGAGAGTATGTTTCTGTGCCAGTAACGTCAGAAAGTTGAACTATTAACAGTTGCATTCTCCTCTTTAATGCCCTGAAACGACCTGATAGCAGGTGATAGTAGGTGACCTAAGCTTGCACAAGTCAAATCCTTCCAAGAGATTTTTACTACATTGCTGTTATAAGCTTCTTAGACTTATTGTAATCCTCTTCCTAAGATCTAAGGTTACACACTTTAAGACTCTTATTAATAGGTCTTATATAAGATCTAACGTTAAGCACTTTAAGACTCTAAGGTCTAATATAAGCTGACAAGAAGTACATTGTACCCTTTAAGAAAGATAAAAATGGAAAATTCTCTTACTTTTTCTTTCATTATACGACAGCTCTCATCTGAAACACTAGCTTAGAAAGACAATACTGAGTGACATGATTTCTTTTTTACCTTAAAAGTTTGTAAAAACAGAAGTATTGTTTTCTGTTTGTTTGTTTGTTTGTTTGTTTGTTTGTTTGTTTGTTTGTTTGCCTTCATGTGTGTGAAAACTTTGTCTAGAAAGGGCTGAGTGCAAGAATGGCCACAGTGGGAGAAGAAATGGTGTAACCGGAGACTTGCAGGATTGGAGTTATATTTTCACTAGCATTTCTTTGTGTGTGTGTGTGTATGTCTGTCTGTCTGATACTGCTCCCCGATATAACTGAGCGTCTTTAGTGCTTCTTGCTTGAAGTAAGTTAAAGAAGGGTGTCCAATTTCTTATTATTTCTAGAATGGCATGTCCAAAAGACGCATGGGCGCATGCCTGGCTAAAACCCTGACAGTTGATATTCCACATTATTCTAATTTTCACATACGAGATTAAAACCAAGTAACAACAATTCAAATTGTTGAGGCCTCAACTGTTTTCATCAGTCAGAGAGAGGATTGGGTCTATGAATACAGGATTGCAATTGGGGCATCTACATGTAATTTGTACCATCCCCAATAAATCATACTACAGGCTTTGGGATTACCTAATAAGGCCATCATACTTACACAGGAAATACGTGTCAATTATCGACAAGTGGTTTCTATTAATAATCCGTTGCTACTTGCACGTGTATGTACCTACCTGCCTACCTAGTGAATGTATGTGTACGTACCATCTTTTAATTACTGTGGATCTTGACATTTTTGCAGTGGTTTATTTTCAATTTTGTCATGACTTCTTATCCTGAAATCATAATAATACACCATCTGTGAATGTATGTTTTGTATTATTAATATTTTGTATCTTTATTATGATAATTATACTTGTTAACTGTGCTGCAGAATTGTAAAAATTCTAAACTAACAAAAAAGCATTGCAAAAACTTCAGGGTCTGTTCTCTTCCCAAAATGCAATTACCTCCTAGTGGATACATGTATACTGCAACAGTTACTTTCTGAAAATTTTGTATTCCCATTTTTTCTAAAGACCTCTACAACATGAGTATTGTACATGGTGCTGCCAATCACTTATATATGACTACAAAATTGTTTCAACAGGGAAACAGAAAAAAAAAAACCTCAGTTACCTCTTTACCATAGAATAAAACCACTACGAATGTAGCCAGATTTAACTGGTAGACAAATTGACAGTACCTTAGTACATAGTGCTAATTTTTCTAACAATGTTATATACTCAGAGACATCCTGCTTTTTAATGAAATCGAAGGGCAATTTAGTTTCTTGTGTTTTCTAATGAAAACATTCTATGATAAGTTATGTATGAAAATTAGAAACAAATCTAGCCACAGACTAATATACCTCAAACCAACATTCTAATGGTCATTATTTGTACATGTATTACTGACCAAAAGAACTCCCAATCAGAATAACTCATGATCATTAGAGGAATCCGATAACAATGCAATACCCTAGCCTCTAGATTACCTAATCTCAGCGAAAGATTAAGCATGATCAGCGTCAAAATCCCTGGGGGTTACTACAGATTGACGTTAGCGGTAGCGCGCGTATGGCCCACGTGAATCGTAATCCGGTCATCAGAGGAGCGCAGCAAGCATCGATCTTTCAAGAACTCGTTGAGATCCGCTAATCGCGGCCCTTGGCGAGCGGCCAGGTGCCCGCGTACGATAACTGATTGCTCGAGAGTGGCCGTGGGAAATCACGCCGTGTGCGCCGCTCTCTTGTCCGGGTTGAAATACTTTTTTTCTGCATACCTGTACTGGTGCGGGTAACATTGAAAATTACCTGCACCAGACAAACTTTACCTGCACCACTCTGAATTTAGGAAGTATGGATCTTATTGTTCAGGAGCCATTGCTTATTTTTTTCTTTTCTACTTTATTGGTGGTAACATTCAATGCAGCTAATAGCAATCCACATACATCTACATCATAGGACATCTACATCTACATACATAAAACCCTGTACATAGATCAGTGCAGGTTAGGTGCAGGTAGACATCAGAAATACCTGCACAGCTACAATTTTACCTGCACTTACCTGCAGGTGGTATTTCGAGCCCTTGATACGGTATGGGACGGCTGATTGGGTATAATGGAAGTCGAGGGAATCATTAGGAGAGGACATCATTGGTGGAATGGTCAGGAGGAAGTAGTTTGGTCTGAACCTATCATTTCTCCATGGCTCAGGTCGGGAATAGCAATATAGGCACTCACTCGGAAAATTATATCTGGCTACAGGGCAAATTCTTTTTCCATCAAAACTCATTCATACTTTTTACCCACATGTTCATGTACAGTTACGTTGCTTCATACTCTTCTAACAATCCATAAACTCCTGAAAAAAAGTTTAGTGCATTTTCAAACTACTATTTTTTCCAAATTTACATTTCTATAAGAGGACAAGACAGTAGAGTAATCAACATCTAGCATCGTCTCGTGATATACAATCTAGATCCTTTATATGTTATTCAGTGCGTAGTCCAGTATTTAGCGGCCCTGCCTCTGGACCAAGAAGCCATGACATTGATTCTGGTTGTGTCGCTCACCTGACATGCACGTTACTGGAAAGGGTCGTACATAATGTAGTCCTTTATATAGTACAGGCATTAAGCCATGGTTCAATATTCATTGTGCATGTGGCAAAGAGCTATGGGAACTTCCACAGTACAACAATCATCATCATCATCATCACGGGCTGCTTGCCTGGACCAAATTAATTCGAAGGTACAACAATAAACCTGTAAATACTGTACATAGCGACTGTCTTCTCTGTCACAACTAGTGGAATGGTAGCCATTTAGTGAGCTAAACTGGATCTTGATTTTCCACATTGCTGTACAATACATATATTTAACTTTGAACAATTTCTTTGAATGTATACTTGCATAGTTTGAATGTATACTTGTATAGCATTACCTTTCAAAGGCAACAGGTTTCTTTCCATCCCATACATACATGTAACACGTACATGTGCATCCTGTTCTACTATACAAGTATTATAACTCAAACATCCTAAACGTTAAAACTCAACTACTAGCCGAAATCAGACCAATAAGACTTACTATGAGTGGACTGGAGAAGAGCTGTAGTCCTCCATATGTTGAAGCTGGAAACAGAAGAAACAAGACATTTGATACTAGACTAAATAGCTAGTTTCTTTTCTGTGGTAGTAACAATATTCTGCAGACACATGTATACCTGTCTAGGGTGCTGAAATGTAGTTAGTTGTAGAGAATGCTATCCACTTGGTGTGAATAGCTACACTAGCTTGGTCAGACCCCATCTTGAATATGCCATAATGCAGCATGGGATCCTTATCAGAAAGACCACATTTCCAAGCTCGAATCGGTCCAAAAAAGAGCGGCTAGATTTGCTTCAAATGTCCCGAACTGTCCAAATTCTCAGTCAAGCGCCACTAAACTAGTCTCGGACCTGGGTTGGGATTACACTCAAAAATAGAAGAACAGCCAACAGACTTACCATCCTCCAGAAATCTAGACAAAATCTCCTAGCCCTACCGGTGGATTACTACTTGCAGCCGAACCCAAGGCAATCTAGACATAATCACCCAAACTCATACAAACCCATTAAGACTATTAAAGACTGTCTCAAATATTCATATTTCCCAAGAACCACTATCGATTGGAATACTCTACCATATTCAACCATCCTTCAAGCTAATCCCGTTAAGTTTAAGGAGGAGGTGTTGCAACACCTGAGGAACGGCCAATAAACAGCAGCACTACACCCTGGATGGTTTGCCCCAACATAAATTAGGGGTGTTATCCAGTAACCGAACAAGAACAAGAATACCGGTACAGAAAATTCAGGTCCAGGCATGGTTGGACAAGTTTTCTAAATTCACTGATTGTCTCAATCTCAATCTCAATCTGATACTAAGCAAAACCCTCTGTGTGGGCATCTCACTCAGGGGAGGTGCAGGTCATGTGTAACTTTAAGGGGAATTCCACTCCACACGGGAGTGTTATTTTCAGATAGATATTAATTTTAGGAAGTAATAAATACATACTACTTCACATCATACGATAAAGTAACCAGTGCCTCAAAAGCATTCAGTCTTCTACTAAACTCCCCAAGTACCTGCTAATTGAATTAATCCTATGGTTGAATACAATGCAAAATTTTTAGGTAATGTTACAAAGCTAATTTCAGGGGCGCTAAGAAAGATACATCTTGTTATGTGTTCTTTGATATCTCGTGAAACAATTGAACTTCTTGGTGTGCTTAGCGCCCCTCATTTATGCCGAAATTATTCACGATAAAGGAAGTGTCTATATGTATAGGGAATGCATTGGTAGGGTCTGCATGGGTTTAGTGAGTGTCATATTGTTTTACAAAACACACATCGCATAATTTATCCCAAGGTGAATTAAACAAAATTCGGCTGATGATGTATTCATTGACACATTATCTATTGGAAAACACCACCCCCTTCTGGAGTGGAATCCCCCTTTAACAATCATGGTCAATTGATCATACTAAAATCTGTTCAGATACCATGGCTATTATTTTGTAAGTGGTAACAGCCAATGCAGCTAGTATAAGTATCTATGTCATGAAACATGTACATGTATATATAAACCCAACTTACATGAACCAGTGCAGGTTAGGTACAGGTAGACATCAGAAATACCTGCACAGCTCCAATTTTACCTGCACTTACATTTTGTACCTGCATATGCAGGTGGTAATTCGAGCCCTGAATGTTAAAAAAAACATGGAACCAAAGACAACTGGAAAAGATATACACATGCAGTGTATGGAAGCATTTTTTCAAGGTGTAAAATGTGACAATAGACCATACCTAATGCTCCCATGAGAGTTGGAGAAGCTCCCATGTGTTTGGCATGTCTGGACAGTAGTGGGATGATCATACTCACTCCAAACAGGTCCTGAAAAACATACCAAAATTCACACTATTATACAAAGTCAGTGCAGTGCAGTACATGTTACAAACAATAGGAGGCGCTCTTCTGGTACCATTCAAGTACTGTGTACATTTGGTGCTTTGGCTACAAGAATAAAATTGTTGGTTCCTGATGAATCTATAAAGATACTCTTGATAAATTGGGATATTGACATAAAAACACTCTTGCAAAATATGTACATGTAAGGAAATACTGTATACTAAAGTAAAGAATTAAGGGTTAATGA
>NC_049987.1:17646867-17685829 GCF_000003815.2 Branchiostoma floridae | reverse complement strand
TAGAACAACAAAACTTGGTAATTGTAACCGAAGGAGCCATTCCCCTCTTAATGCAGTCGGATCTTATTCCTTCGGCTCTGGAATATGTTTCGCTCCTTATGATTGTCCAATGCCATCATATCCTTTGTGTATCGCCTCCTTCTGATTGGTTTAGAATGAATCGACAACGGCACTGGTGTCGATTAGCATCGACACTGGTGCCGGTGTCCATACAAATCGACCCCGGTGCCGGTGTCGATTCATTCTAACCAATCAGAAGGACGATACACGCCGGGCTGGCGGGAATCTATGTATTACGGCGTCATAACCAACGTGGAACGGGGCCTTCTGATTGGTCCGCGGCGCCTGGCTATATGATAATATATAATAATTGCAAAGAACAAAATGGAAAACGTACATGTAATACAAATGTGTTTTTATGTAAAATATTTATTCGTCTATTTCTTGTCAATATTTTTTTTATTTATCAAAGATGAATAGTATGTGAAGAAAATCATTTTTTCTGTTCATCTATTTCAGAATCTGTTTTCTTTAGCCAGGGTGTAAAGATTTGCTTTTCAGTGGCCCGTTGATGACTTGTATCATCAACACATACATGACATGTAATAAACACATATTAAAAATATTAAAACAAGACAGAGAGATACATTTGTAGACCAAAATTACACATGGCTAAGTCAATCTGGAAAAAAAATCCCCAATAGCTGCAAATCTAGAACTAGTTTTGATAAAACGATATACTTAAAGTTTCTCTCGGCATTCTGTATTGTACTCATTCCATTAAAACATCAAAAGAATTGTTCTCTAATGGACCCAATATGCCAGTATCTAAAAATAACTTGAAAAGTGCTCACTTCAAAGGGTGCAATTTTTCAGGTGATGAATAAATTGTTAAATGCTTTTGGGCAAATAGGACGTGTACCTAAAAATAGCACATTTCTGTCGATATCAGATTCTGTTACTGGTTCGTTTTGATTGGATCAACCATCAAAAGGAAAAGAGCGTTTAATCAATTTCTGTTTCTACTGGACCACATACCTGATAGCTAGAAATGAAAATAATAAAACATAATTTTTGAAGCCTAAATGCAGGCTGAACATTGTAGCAAACTGGTGGGGAAGGACGCGACTGGTTGCTACAGGTATAAATTTCAAAATCATATACGGTTCAGTCACTGCTAGGGGTGGGTACCGGTACAGAATTCAGGTTCAAGTACAGGTCCAGTTCAGGTCTAGAGGATCAGGTCCAGGTCCGGTCCTGAGCCTGGACCTGGACCTGATTCAGTATGTGAGAACTTGTGAATATTAGACAATACTCAAAACAATGGTCCATTTCCAACAAAGACATCTGTTTTGTGGAGTAATCGATTCCCACAGGCATTTTAAAATCCTACAAGGCTAACTGCTTCTGTACTATTGACTGTAAAACTTGGTAGAAATGACTATAGACTATACTCTACTTCATTCTTGTTATTTTCCCCGACCGGTAAGCCCTGAAATGTTTGAATGCCTGATCATATAATCTGTTCATTTTCCAATAGGATTTTCTGGACCGGTCCAATAACAAAAACCGGTTTTACACTGGTACACCATACTGGTACCCAGCCCTAGTCACTGCACATTAGAAACCGGTCCGCATGAGGGTGCTTGGATTCTGAAAAGGATTATTGTCGAAAAGACAATTGAGATAATTTTGCGAAAAGTCGGGCGTTTCCGTTGTTCTTATATATTTTCCTTCCCCACATTTGAAAAAATAGTTTCTTGCAAATGAAGGAAAATCTGATGGCTTAAGTGTACGATACATGAAAAATTTGCATCTAAAAAATAAAAGCGTCAAATCCTTCAAGGCATTCTGCACCATTACTATATCAACCTCCCAACCTGCGGCTGTTTTTTTGCATCAGAAATACTTTCTGAGACCCAAAGGGGACAAAAGAGCACTTTGTCTAGTGGGAGGGAAATATTTAAACCGATTGTGAAATCTAGATCTACTTGACACAGACAACAGTTAAATAGCCGTGCAAGTGTTCTATAATACACTTGTCCTATTGGGCAAGTACATAGACTGAAAATTTACCTGCCCGAACCAACTTTTCACTTGTTCGGACATTTAACTGACATTGTAAGCATTTTCAATTCCATCAATGGAATTCTTAAATTCATTGTTGGCTCTATTTTTCTGTGTTGACCAATTTGCTTGATGCAATGACTGTGAAAGGAAAGAGGTTATATCAAAATCTCTCTCATGGATAAATCTTACTTGCACGATCGGAGAAGTGGGGTAGGACATGCACTTGCTTGATCAGCACTTACACTTGCCTTGGACAATCGGGCTAGTATTAGACTTGTCTGACCCTGACTGTTATTGTCTATCGTTGTCCAACCTTGACTGTTATTGTCTATCGTTGTCCAACCTTGACTGTTATTGTCTATCGTTGTCCAACCTTGACTGTTATTGTCTAAAGTTGTCCAACCTTGACTGTTATTGTCTATCGTTGTCCAACCTTGACTGTTATTGTCTATCGTTGTCCAAACTTGACTGTTATTGTCTAAAGTTGTCCAACCGTGACTGTTATTGTCTATCATTGTCTATGGGCAGCGGTTTTCTTTACACACGCCTTCAGACTTCAGAGTATCACAGGACACCCGAAGCACAGGATTGAAGTTCTCCTGACCTGATTACATCCTCCAAAATATCCCCATTTTTCAAATAGAATGGTTTTGCCTGAAGAATCACGTATCACAATACAACCTTTTCAGGTGCTGTGATATTAACCATTGCCACAGGCATGCAATCTTTCAAACTGATCCACTCTGACAGCTCCAATGCAAGCTACCAGAAGATCAAGTTAGCAGCCGTGTTCCCTCTGTCATAGTCAGGCCATCTCCCAGTACCGTAAATCCAGTCATTTTCACGATAGTGGGGGACAGGAGGTTTACGCGTACGTTACAGTAGAAACAATTCTGTTAAGGCCTAGGAAAAAATGTTGTATGTCCTGAAAAAAGGGTAATAGGTAGGGATTATTATCATTTTTCTTGTATTTTTTTTAGGCTGGCCAAAAGTCTAGTGAGACATACTACAATTACAGTTGAACAAAGTTTAATAACTGGAATACATGAGGACATTTGTCTTTCAATGTCAAACTTTAATTCTGTGCATAAATGATACATTTATCCTTCATTAGACAGGACAAGCAGTGTTTTTACTTCAATAGGAAGCAGGCTGAATAAAAATTTTAACTGGAAGCTATGTGACTCCACTTTTACACCCCACTGCCCACCTCAAAAAGTCTAGGGTAGGTAGGGAAACAGGAAACACAACATGTTTTCCTAGGCCTAAGTACAGTAGTAACACATCGGAAACACAATTTCATGGTGTCAAGATTTCGTGATCAACAGACTACCACAAAAATGAAACCACGGTGAATATCCAAAGATTTACAGTATGATAATCACATCTCATCTACAGGGCTGGGCAATGTCAATTCTCTAAACCCCCCCTAAGGCACAACGTGATTTGGTTAATTGGGAACCGTGTTACCAGTACAAGGTCAGATCCCTTATCAATCATTGCTGAAACTGTCACATGGGATAATGGGGAAGAAGTCACCTGTAATAACCTTTGATTTTGATTGATGATAATGAAAGCTTTGGCCTTCCATACACCTTTTAAATATAGCATAGCATATCAACTTCAGATGTCTTGATAATGATGAGTGGTTGGACCAGCATTCTGGTAAGACTTGACTGAAGCACGTTTGCATCATGGAAGATCATTAGTAACGAGCACTGATAACGCGAGAAAATTAGGCCATCTGGGAAATGTTTGCATCATTTTGTAATGTTAACTCCCTAAAATGCTATTTTCTAAATGCAATTTCTAATTGTGTCTGTGATGCATTTGAAATTTGCATTATTGTAAAATCCAACCGATTTTCTTGTCACCTGTTATTATAATGGATCTTCTTAAGCACCTTTTCAAGAGGTTTGAGGCAATGTTGTTGTTGTTGATTACCAAAATGCATTGGATGGCCCTATTGCTAGACACACTCACTAAGATATTGATATCTTTGGCTGCTTTATCGGTTCTTAAATTTGCACACACAAAAAATATATAATTTATCTGAAAGATAAACTGTTAGTGTTACATGAAAACAAAGTCACTGCAGCTGTAGAAGTAAGACTTGCTAACACTCACACTACTGTAACTGCCCCAGAAAACAGGGGACCAACAAAATCTGGTCATGTGGACAGGTGGTCACGTATTTTACTTGTGTCAATGGGAAAAATTATCTTAGGGTCCAGCAAAAACTGGTCACATTGGCAAAGTACTCTTTATGTAGAGGTGGTGACTTATTATACATGACTTGTGCATGTGCAGGTACAGGTTTTACTGTAGTCAGATTCAACTTATCCCCTATTATTCTCTGTTTTTATTGCTTGCTACAAATTTGCTAATTTGACTTTAGTTAAAATTTTGGTGTAGGCAGATCATTTGCAATTGCCTTACCACAAAATACTAGAGATTTGATGCTACAAATAATCACAAGCTGAAAGTAATTTGTAAAAAAAAAACATTATCAAAGGTACCTTCAGTTGCAAAATTAAGTCTCCAAAAAAATAGAAGAATCTACAATGTACAGTACATTGTATACATGCTTCAACTTTGCCCTACATCTGTAACCTTACCCATAAAGCCCCTGGATTCTGGCTAAGTGCGGTGATGTTTAGTAAAGGTGCCAATATAAACAGTAGTAGAGTCCAGAGCTTGAACTGTAGGGTCAGGTTCAAGGCTACCCTAACCATATATGGCACCATAGAGAGTGATGGAAACCTTCTGTTCCTGTATCCTTGTTAAGGACACCCCAACCTTTCAGTGTAGGGGAGGGGCCAGCATTTCAGTTGCACAGTCAAGTGCACTGTATGTGCATACCCTCGACTTTCCCGAGAAGGTTTTGTGGCGTTATCGACAGCGCTTTGGGCTCTGGCCCAAGAGGCTCAGAGTTCTAAACCAAGTCATCGATCTTGTGCCTTTAGGAAAGGCACTTTACACGACTTTCCTCATTTTACTCAGGTGAAAAATAAGTACGTATATACCTAGCTTTGGCTAGGGCCGTCCTCTTAGCCAGGGCCTCAAAAAGTAAATCACATGATGTAACATGGCCTTCAAAAACTACTGGCTCGGCAAGGACAGTCAATTGTTTATATGCAGTTCGTAAGAGTTCCTTTGTATCACCATGGACTCTTGAGATATCTTAGAACTCCAGGTCTGGTTTGAGATGATGTTCCAATTGATAAAGAGTTTGCAAGAGTTTAAAATAGGGGACAAAATTTTTTTTTAAAAGACCAGAACAGGGCAATCTGTGACAGTGTTATACGCAAAATCGCACATCCATAAAAATGGTTGTTGGGCCTTTCAGACGTTTACTAGTCCACTCCTTTGCTGGATGCAAACTTAGATGATAAACTTGAAAGGCCAACATTTGCTTGAGAGCAAATACAAAAAAAATCCCCCTCTGTGCAAAGATGGACTTTTCCTGTAATACACATATGTAAAGTGGAGCGATCCAAAAATACATCCGCTAGAAAACGGCTTTGACATAATCACCAAAGTCCAGTCACCTTACGGTTACCATATAGCAAATGACCTAGAGGTCGTTGACCTCAGAACTCCAAGTCCAACCTCACAAAATTAAAATTTCCCACCAAAAAACCCCAATAAGCCATTTTTAGGTGATTCATACCAACCATTTACATGGATCCTTTGAATAAATATCTAAGGCACCTCTGTACCGAATTCCGGGTCATTCGGTTATAACGCTATGGTACTTGGGGCCAAAATATACAGTTTTGGTAAAAAAATTGGCCAAAAAAACTCAATAAAATCATTTACAAGGCAGATATGAAAAAAAATATCCTACTCCTAGGGTATTGGCCCACTCTACCCTTGTGCCAAATTTCAGACCATTTGGTCCAGGAAGGACATAGAAGAATTGCTTTGATGATTTGACAGGAGAATTCTAAGTTTACCATTAATTACCTACATGGTATGGCTGAAATATAATAAGATACAGACACATAGGTCATATAGACGTACTTCTTTCCTGCTCAAGAGAATTTTCTTGTTTACAATTCATCTTAAAGTCTGCATCCGCCAATGAGTGACTGTATTACTGCACGTAAACAGGTATTCCAGTCCCACAGACATAAAATACCTAAAACTGGGATGTATGAAAACACAGACACACACACTGACAGACTGGCAGACACACATACAGACATGTCATGAACAATACTTCAATCCCTTAAGCTAAGGGCACAACCCGCCAAAAGTGCAATTTGTCTGTACGTTTTTTTTTGGCCATGTCCGCCACGTATTTCTGAAAACGTTCAGACGGTACAGGGCAAGCACGTCGCCCATACTGGCATGTACGGGGGCAAAAGATGGCATGCAAATTTTTGCCCTCACGTAAAGTTCTACAGCATGTCTGCGTGCTCCAAAATCCGTCAGATTCCCTACAAGTCCGTACGGAGGGGGTACTTACCACTTACGGATCCCAAAAGATTGCACACGTTTTGGCTCGTAGACAGCATGTATTTGCACGTGCGGCGGGTTGTGCCCTTAGCTTAAGGTAATATAATGTCAAGTTAAGTATAGCGGCAGTGCGACTGTTGGCTTTAGGCTCCCGCTTATAGCTCCCGCTCCCAACAGTCGTAGATCGGTACGTTGAGGCAAATGAAAAAATCGCTGAGTAACCGTGCTGCCTGCCTCAGAACTCTGGATGTCCCTCACTTCCTAGCAGCCTTACCTAGCAAGCCGCTGAGTTTTTCGGGTCCAAAACTCCCTGCACTACCCATGCCAGCACTGTTTATGGCCTGTCCCCGCTATTTTCATATCGTCATTCGACCCGCCATTGTTGCCCGTTGTGCCCAGAGCAGTAACATATATATTGCAGGGTTCGAAATACACATACTTAACTTGCAATTTGCACATAATTTTTGAGATTTGCATGTAAAATTATTCTGAACTTGCAATCTTGCATGTTGAAAATACCTGGCCTATTGGAAAAATACTGAGGAATTAGACCCCCTGCTCTTAGACAAAAAGACAAATGGATGTGTGTCTTTATCCTTTCTTGTTTTTGCCAGTAACTTTCTTCGGTAACTTTACTAGATGTAATCAAAATTCACCGGTTCAAGCTAGCGATACTCGTCGCCATCGCCGCCTAGTTGTATTTTGCATGTAAATTTTTCAAATTGCACGTAAAATTTTTGCCAACTTGCAATTTTGCATGTACCAAAAAAAAGTATTTCGATCCCTGTATTGCACTCACTAACTACTAGAACTACCCTGGGAACGAGACCCGCAACAACAATGGCGGGTCAATTGACGATATGAAAATAGCGGGGACAAGCCGTAAACAGTGCCGGCACGGGTAGTGCAGGGAGTTTTAGACCCGAAATACCCAGCGGCTCGCTAGGTAAGGCTGCTAGGAAGTGAGGGACATCCAGAGTTCTGAGGCAGGCAGCACGGTTACTCAGCGATTTGTTCCTTTGCTTCAACGTACCAGTCTGCAACTGTTGGTAGCTATAAGTGTAAACCAACAGTCGTCTGCGGCTATATATTACACATGGTGAAAATCTTACTCTATGTTTACCATAACGTTACATTATTTCTGGAACGAATATAACGTTATCAAAGATTTCAAAACTCACCAGAAATCCAGAAAACCACATCAACATCGTCAGTTTATTTTCTTCATAGAGGGCAACCATCATGGAGCTTAAGGTTTCAATTAACAATTGTGAACTTCTTGGGAGGGAATATAAATTGTCGTATCCTGTCCAGTCAATACAACAGGGCGGGAATGGTGGGGAGCTAAGTTGCCAGACTAGCCGACCAGCACGGTGGATGTCGCTCAAGTGTGGTCAAAGGGCCACTGTCCTTTTAGAGTAGAGTTATAACTACCGTAATCATATAGGACTGACCGTTCGGACAATCGTAGAGAATTTGAAAGTGAAGGTAGAAAGTGTTTCAAAGCGATATGTTACAACATTGACAGCACTATACACAGTAAAAATATGAATATGTATTTACTATACATTATTTCTGGAACGGATATATCAACTTTAGGCTCTCAAAACTCACCAGAAATCCAGAAAAACACAGCCACATCGTCAATTTGTCATAGTGGGCAGCCATCTTGGATATGGAACGTCCCATTTCTTCCGGCGGGGGGATTTCGTCATGGTAGTCACATATGGCGGCCTCTCCAAGTAGATGTTGGGAAGATTTGACATGTGTTCTGTGGTTTTCATTTGTCGTGGGTACATCTATCTGGGAAGAAACTTTGGCTTAACACACAGGATATCATCTTAAACGTGCTTTACTTGTAAACAGAGAAATATGATAAATAAATTAAAATTAGATTGAATATCATATTAACGTTACATGTTCATCCATCGGAAGTCGATGAAGATCTTGACCTTAGCTTCGCTTCACTCGCCCGAAATATTATTATTTGCAATCCACTTCAAAACACAAGTACAGAATGATAGCATCTCAACCAGATAACATCCATATTTCGCTTTAGTCACCCAAAATGTCCAATGACCATCTTTAAATACAAGTGCAGAATGACAGCATAACGTTCAAGAATATTTTGCTTCAGTCACCCAAAATGGTATTATTTCCCATCCATCTTGAAATACAAATACAGAGTGATAGCATCTCAACCAGGTAACATTCAATAATATTTTGCTTCAGTCACCCCAAATATCATTATTTCCAACACATTTTAAAATGAAAGGACACAATTTTCACAGTTTCCAGTAATGGTGATGCACACAGATCAGACTTGAAAAAAGTAAAATTATCCTCAACAAGTTTATTAGAGAATTGTTTTCCTTCGGATCCGTCCTTTTTACCTAAGGCCATACCAATTTAATTGATTGGTTCACGGATTCGCTCGCTCCTATTTTTGGGAAAATTAGAAAAAAATAAAAATTAACACTCAGCAAATTTTCACCATTAATGAAACCAATCACCAACTTTCTGGTGTAGCAACTTGGCCTTTATATTATAAGCTACTTTTGTAATTTTCAACGAACAGGTGCTGTCACTGTAACGTTACAGTAATAGTGTTTTTGTACTTTTTCAAGTTGAAAACTTTTTATTCTTTATGTTTTGGATTAGCCCTTACCTTTACCCCAACCATTTTACAATTTTCATTTTTATTCGCCCTGTCGCTCCATATTTTTTATGAAAAAATCCATAACCAAGAAATTAAATTGGTGTGGCCTAACCCAACCATCTGAGATCAGGTCTTTCCATGCCTCCCTCTTTTCTTGGATAATTCATTGTCATTCATTAATTGCTTGTGATACAATCCAATTTTCTTGAAGTCTTTCATATATCAGTTTACATTATTCCACTACAAGCAATTCATTGGAAGAAGAATTATGTCATAAAGGTATATATAGTAGAGGACATTTGCAGGCAATGGGGATATCAATCTGAAAAGTAACAACATTAGAAACAGCTCTGTGCCATAATGCTGTAATGAAATTGGTTTCCTACTTAGAATTCTGTGCCGTGAACGTTACGTCCTAGGCATACAAACGTGGTGAGATGAATTGAAATAGAATTGACTTGATTGGTGGGCCTGGTAAGCTGGCATGTCTTCGGATAGTCTCCAATTTTCTGCTTATATGCCTCCGCTCGTCTTCAATCAGGGAGACTTGCACGGCGCCTTTGGTGAAGAAAATTGGATCACGTTATCGCCTCAGATTCTCAGTCGGGTGTAAGGAGGGTAAGACGGAAGAGTTTAAGAGGTTTATTGGTTGAACATCAAGATATCCCTCAGCTGCGATTTATAGGATTTCATGCCTATTTCTGACGTCTTTCTTCTCTGGTCTGAGTGAAAAAATGTGACCTGACTACGAAAGCTGCTGAAAGATCTGTTTTTCAACAAAATGCCTTCTTTTTTTCAGTGACACCTGTTGATTTTCGGAAATTCTTCATGAAACAAGCCTTTATTTCAAGCTTTGTGTGCTATTATGGGATTAAGAGCTGCAGCTACATGTACACAGAGATTTTGGAGAATAAATAAAACATGAGGTCAAGTAGAGGTGCAGTTCCGATTAATTTTAACATGTTTTGGGCATTTTTATCAGGCTTTCTTTTTTCTTTATACCAAACTGTTTGGCTCATAGATGTGAAGAAAACAGCACAATTAAAATGGAAAAACACCTAGAGATACATCAAATAACTGGAACCATACTTCTGCTTGGAGAGTAACGTTGGTTCACCTTTATCCGTTGGGTAATCTATTTTTGTTGTATATAAAGATACTGTAGGGTACAGTATTTGGGGATCGTTAAGTCTATGGAAGGTCGTTTCAGATTGCAATATTTTGAAAATGTTGACAATTGAAACCCACGTAGAACCGATAAATCCAGTTTTTTTGACCAACGAATTTAGGTTTAACCCCACGGATTAAGGTGAATTAGCGTTACAAGAATTATACAATGAACAGTTGGCTTATGAAATCATGAAAACCAAAAACATGGCCTCTGAAACAATGAGTCAGGGATGGAAAAAAATTAAAAGCTAGAGACAGCCCTGGTAACATGTAGTATGATTAAGGCTGGGTATCGGTACAGCGTACCGTCACAAAACCGTTTTTTCTTATTGCACCGGTCCAGAAAAAATGGACCTGAAAAAATTAGGTGGACCGGATGTTGGACCGATTAGGAAATTAACAGATTATTTTATCAGGCATTCACACGTTTTGGTGCTTGCATGTGGAAGAAAATAACAAGAGTGAAGTAGAGTAGAGTTTAAGTTTTACAGCCAATCGTACAGGTGCAGTTAGCATTGTAGGATATTAAATGTAAGTCTAATACTCCACCAAACAGATTCAGTAGTGAAATGGACCATTGGTATGAGTCATACTGCATCAGGTCCAGATTCAGGTCCGGACCTGGACCTGATTCTTTGGACCTGAACCGGACCTGAATTTTCTGTACCAGTACCCACCCATAAGTATGATGTTAATTTGGTCAATTTCTACTATTTTTCCAAATGACAAGTGGAACCAGGCTGGTAGAGGCTAACAAGCTGAGTATGCAAATCAGCAGGTTTCCTATGTGCTGCTTATAAAGACCAAAAGGTCAAGGAATGTAGGGTTTAGGATTGCTCCCTGGGGGGATGTCAACAATTTGTGAGAGAAACATGACCCCAAAGGCCATTATGTAACATCATGGCGTGACCCTCCCCTCTTTTCTTTGCCCTGAAGCCCCCATTGGTGTTTGTGATAATCAGGACCCCCTACATTCCTGCTTAATTTGCTCCTGACCTTGTGCCATTCTTTTCAGAGGCCATTAGGATCTATTTTGAACAATTTTCACTTTTTTTACTTCTCATTTTTCAAAATATCTCAGTACTAACAGTAGTTCACCTTTATTCGCGGGGTAACCTATATCCGCTGTTTTAAAACACAGCGTATTTAGGGATCAGGTTGACGGACGACAGTTTCAAACTGTATAATTTGAAAATATTACAATTTGAAACCACAGTCTGGCAATTGACATTCCTAAAATTCCAAGTTAAAAACAAACAACGGATAAAGGTAACCCCACGGATAAAGGTGACTCAGCGTTATAAAAAACTTTTGTATCTACAACTTACAATGATGCTAATTGTAGTACGGTTACGCACGTTCGCCAAGCTGGTTAACGCAAGGGCACTAAAAACGAAAGTGGCAATTTACCATTTTGCTTGCTGAATGAGTAATGGCCTTGGTAACTGTTGCGACAGAATAATTGCCCCCATGTTAGGTGCTTGTCAGGACTTGTGTGTGTCCCACTTAACCCCCTTTTGTTACTTGGCAAACTTCGAGAGCTCTCCTTTGTTTGCTACCCTCAGACAATGGCGCCGGAATGAAAATTACGACCAAGAACAGTGCGAGTCTATCAAATGAAAAGATTGAAAATAAAAAACAAAAGGCCAGAGTTTCTTTTCATGACAGGAGAAGATTTTTTTTGTCATCAGACAGTGGCGCCGGAATGAAAATTACGACCAAGAATAGTGTGAGTCTATCAAATAAAGAGATCGGAAATAAAAAATAAGAGGCCCAATTAATTTCTTTTCATGACATTTTGTCGTCAATCTCCTAAAATGGTCTGCGTTGTGTCATCAGGAGTCAGTGGACAATTGGTCCACAAATAATTTATCAAGTAATTTGGCACAATTAAAAAGAAATGGCAGCACATGCCAATTTATCACTGTCGTTTGTGTTAGAGATTGTTATCTAGTAGAGCACTTTGAGAATGACCAGAGACAAAGACATGCCATGACATGTCCAACTGCTGATCAATCATGTACATGTATGTAGTACCGACTGTAAAGGCTCCGGCACAGTTATACTGCGTTTCTTTTTGGTGGTAGGATTTCAACAATACTGTAATAGGAAAGGGTCAACATTATCAGTCATAATATAGCATTCACCAGTTAGAATACCTAGCAATTTAGCAATATTAGAGCATTAAAAGAGGAAATACTAGTAATCTGGATAAGGCATCTGTATAATTGAAATCTACCGCACTGTATTTCCACATTTAACGTTACATAATTATTTCATACTTTGAGCGGTTAAAATGTGATAGGACCTTTTGTTTACACTCTTTTAAAATTTCGCCATGCCATCACCACAAATGTGCATTTCCATTGTACAAATGTATTTAGTACTGTACTGTCAAGAAGTGTTGCAACTGAAAACAGCGAATTTAAGTCTCCATAAAAATTTATGAATTTACAGTATCAATGACGTCCGCATGTCTGGAATACATCAGTAATGATACTGACTTGACGTCGACATGTCACCTTTGCCATTTTTCACAATGCCAGGTCAAACTGCGTCAGCATCATAACAATATCAATGCCCTAGCTCTATTTGTAACTGAACAATAGGATTAGTAGATGCGGACGTCAATGCTCAAGCCAAATTGTTTTAGCATTTGCTTTTGTATTGGTGCAATACCATGATTAACCGCAAATTGCTTGAGAAGCTGAGTGATCATCCGATTATGTGTCAATGCACACAGTTGGCCTCTAGCATGGAATTGAGACTTGTTAGCTTTTTAGCTTGAAATTATAGTTTGGTCCCTTCATGACAGTTGCTACCCATGGAGCGGACGAAAGCTTACAAGGCTTACCCTGAAATCCAGCGGTATTATAGCTGCCGAATCTCTTCCATCCACTCCACCTTGGCGGAAAGGACAGAAGAGACTTGGGAGCTATAATACGGCTGGATACCAGGCTAATAAGGTAGCAACTGTTGGGAGCAGACCAAAGCTAACAAGGCTGGTCTCCAGGCTAGTTAGATACAATGTAAAGTTAATGTTGCATACATTGTATATAACTTATGTATATCTTCTGGACTTGTAAGCATTTTGTAAGGGACAAACTATGGGATGGGATCAGCAGTTATCACAATCATTTACTTTGCAGGGGTGCCATCCAGTGAGGGTCTGTATGTTGTCCACGAATTACAGGAATTCAAAATAGGCTGCCTATGCCTAATGAAAAGGGGCATGCAGACCCAGAATTCCAGTTGGTGCATAGACGGTACGCCACGGAATTGTTGAATCGCCATCCGGGATTCTGACGGCGAAACAGGTCTTAACCTTAGGAAAACTAACTACGGACATATTATACAATGTGGGATATCTGCTTGGAGAGGAATCAAACAGACAGAACCAATGAAGAAGGCGAGCAAGGTCATGACATCTTCATGTCTTTAATAGATGAATATTCATGAATGACACGTTCAGTCTGTCTGCCACCCAGCAGGTGGTGGTAAATTACACATATCAGGTAAGAAAGCAATTATGTACAAGGTTTCCACTTTCTCCTATCAACTACTCTTATTACAATCAAAAACTTATCAAGGCTAGGTCAGCAAAATTACAACAATACAAAAATTCGTCAACTCTTTTTTTTTATCTTAGGTAACTAAAATGGGATACTCTACATAAAAAGGAGAAAACATGCATCAAGGTAATGTGTTAATTAACTAGAGTCTTGTTTAATTAAAGGTACGTTAATTGTGGCACAAATTGCAGTTGTGTGTTATATCTGCGTCTTTTTACACGAACACTTCGTACATAATGAGTGCTGTTAAACATTTCGAAAAAGCAGCAGATAAAACGTTCCAGATCGTAACAACTCTTCTTTTTCTCTCTCTCTCTTTCCCTCTCTCTACAATTCTGGTAAGAATTAACAAAAATATACTTTTGTCACACCGTCCCAGAGATAGCACGTCAAAGGACTACTACAAGGTGTTCTCTCCCGAATTATGAAATCTTTATGCAAAAATATTGATTAGTAGAATAGCCGGAGATTTACATGTATGTAAAGATATCATAAGCACTGGCACCAAGATTTAACCTGACGTATTAATATTTACATTTTTTTGTTTGTCCTAGGACTATCAACTTTTCAATCCATTGTCATTTTGGCCACTTTCAGGACACAAAACTTCCAGTATAAAAAGAGGAGTACACAACATCAAAACATGTTGTCCAATGTACTTGTCAATCAAAATCCTCACAGCAGTCAGTGTCAGTTACTGTTCCCATAGGGTTTAAAGTGGTGAAACTAGTCATAAAATTCTTCCATACAAAAGCTATTTTCCCATTTCCAAACTTCGGTTTCCCTCACATTTTTCTGATACCGGCGAGTTTTCAAACTCGAGAAACGGTTGGCTTATAAAGCTGTGCTTTCTTTCATATTTCTTTCTGTAAACCAATCCCCGAAAACTGATGGGACAAAGAAATTTGAAACAGAACGATAACAAATAGCATGGAATACAACTGAAATTCGCATAGCACCTTGAATGTCTTTTTCTTCATCGTTGAGGTAGAGGATGTTTTCAAACATCCAAATTCCAAACTTTCTTTCAAAACCCCTGGTTTTCATCTTTCGGTTTGTCTTTCTGTTTTAAAATTTGTGCCATGGTGAATTGTTAGCACCGAATCTCAAGCACAGCTGTGGATAGTTTGTAGGGAAAACAGTTTCATATGATATGAACTTGGTTATTCAAGAAAAAAAAAGCTGAGCACCTAGTACACAACTGGACACACTGATTCAAAGTTTCAAACTGTCAAAAGCTGCAGAAAAATCCAACTTGATTATAAGCTTTCATACAAAATATATTTATACATTATTTACAATGCAAATCAACATAATTCCAATCTGATGATGGACTGGTCTTCCTTTTCAGCTCCATCTTTTTTTTCTAATTTCTTTTTCTCATTTTTGCCTGGATTCTTGCTAAAAGCCTAAACTACACATACTTTCCTTCTGATCTATTGTACGTCTAATTGTGGAGAGTTTGTGCATATTGGTATGAACCGTTGATGAAACAGACTAAGTTTGCCTGTTTATTTAATCATTTCCAGCAAACACTCAAAATAATTTGGCATTTGCTTCATTCTACAAAAAAAAAATTCCATTCCTTCTTCGACTCTTTCTCAATAAACATGAGAATGACCACCTAGGTGCAGACGTTCGGACTAAACACAATCTATCCTAAACCAAACATAAGAATGGCACGTGTAAACAACTAACAGATTCACAACAATATGCACACTTCAGTAAAACAATTTTTCAGTCAGGTTTTCATCCAAACCTACATGTCTAATTTTCTTTTATCAAATTACAGTGTAAAAACACATCATCAGTCTTTTGTGGGACTATATACATTCGGAGCACCTCTTAAGTCTTTTCTTTTTTCACAATAAAGCCAAAGTTCTGCACATGTACATCCTGATATGATACAAATCTGCTGCTATCTTTCCTCCTAGCAGTGCAAATCTGCTGCTATGTTTCCTCCTAGCAAGTGCTGTGACCTCTGACCTACCATCTGCTTGGGCTAAGATACAGGCAGAGTGTTTATCACAGATTCCTGGCTGATCGCGTTTCCTCGCGACCCTTTGATTTGCCCTCACAATAACAAATGCAGCGCTTGGCGGAAACTGTTGGAAACTCCTTTCTTACAACGACATAGCTCGAGTCCAAACACGCACACATGGAAACAGCAACTCTAGAAATTAGAGACCACTGGCTCTCAAAACCACAGTTGCTTGAAACGATATCAGAATCTTAAATGTCTGTCAAGAGCTGATAGTACACAAGACTACAATCAAAAACATCTTTAAAACTTGCCGACATGCAGAGCGTTGACTTTTGTTTCCGTAGAGAAGGTTTGTAGCAAATGTACAGTTGAAAGACCCGATCGCACAAAATCCCCTGGTTAAAAATCATCTGGAGGGATCCAAAGAAACACATACACAAAAAGCCCTCTTACTCATGAAAGATCTTTGCCAAATTTTGCCTCTAACAACCACAAACCTTTGTCATCTGAAAAATTGTTTTTTTGCTAAAATTACTGAACAATATGGTTATAAATTCTCCAAAGATTATGGAATGATTTTCCATGCTCTCCCGGTGAACCTAATTTGCTTAACAGGTAAAAATATGATAAAGAAAAAAAGGCATCTCGGTTGCGTAGGTTTTCTTCTCGAAAATTTTATCACCATTTATAGCAAGCAAATAGCGGAAAAAAAAGCCCACAAAAAGAGAACGAAAAACAAATGACCGACTATGAAATTTCAGTTAAAACCGTCGCTTCTTCAAAATCTATGACTGGCCATGTCCAAAGCACAAACGATATGTTTCAGGAACCAAATATTTTCCACAGTCTCATTATTTTCTGGTCAAAATCTTGGGATTACATGCAAGAATCTAACAGTTGCTAAAGTCAAGATTGAAGAAAGAAGCAAACCTAACCAAATACTAGTACTGATGCAAAAATTCAAACTGCAAATACAATTGATAGCTACTTTCACTGCAAGGCTGACTAGTCGTTGCAAAAGATTAACATAATCTAAATGTTCCTAATCTTTATAGAAAGCATACTTCTCTGACATTCCGAGGACTTTTGAATTCTATATATCTTGATCTGCATAATACTAAAGCCACAAATCGGTCCAATTACTGTTTTGCACAATTGTAGATACCACAAAGACTAAGCTTCTTTACCAACATGCCTAGAAACGTGTGCATGTTGAGTGATGCTTAATATCCAACACTTCGCAAATTACATGTACACTTTACAAATATCATTTGCCCTTTAGTTTCTGGTGGTTAAAAATAGAAAAGGTGGAAAAGTCTTTGACTACATCATTCTTTTTTTTTTTCCTGTGACAGGTTTACAAAAACAAGACACTGACAGCAACTGATTTTACAGTCACGACTACCCAAGCACCTTAGTTTATGGATTGGCGGATGCCATTTTGGGTCAGAGGTCATTCGAACATACCTGAAGACAAAACAAAAACTCACATAAAAACTAGTTTAAAATATCCCAACTGAATCTGGAATAACTAGAAGTAGAACAATCTGAATGCTCCCCCCTCAAAAATGATAGGTATTCAATCCGTTGCCATGAAACTAAATATTCATTTTGTCGAAAGAAAACTATGGAATTTGAATCAGTTGTGACCTTTGACCCAACTTAGAATCAACCAATAAGATATCGGGGAGGGTATCTACCTACTACCTGCAATCACAGTCGCACTCTTCATAACACTCTATCGCTACATGAGTCCGTTAGATCACGGTCTCTCGGTAACCTAACCTTCCCGCGTTGGTTTGCGTCTGTGACATCGTCATCGACTGGGTCATTCCCGCAGAGGTAGGCGCGCACGACCCCATCTGGTTGTTGGGGTCCTGCTGGAAGTTGAACTCAAGGCCACCATCCTCCATCAGCTCGGTATTGATGATAGAGTCCATATCGCACTCCAGACCACCGCTGAACATATCCAGCTCCAGGTCGGAGGGGAACTTCTCCTGATGCATGGAGAGGAGCTGGTTGGCTTGGGAGTTTGCCATGGCCTGCTGGTGTAGGGACGCAGGGCTCTGCTGGTGCATCATGCCGAAGGTAGAGATCTGTGGGAGGGGGGTCTGCTGCTGTTGTTGTGTCGGAGCCAACTGTCCCGCCATGATACCCATGTTCCCCCCCAGCATCTGGTTTAAGGCACAGCCGAGGTTATAATTCTGCTGCTGTGGTTGTTGTTGTGGTTGTTGCTGCTGCTGCTGTTGTTGTTGTAGCTGTTGTTGTTGTTGTTGTCGGAAGGCGTAGCTCATCCCGGTGCCCTGCAGGAGGCTGCTGAGCTGGCTGCCCTGGTCGGGACAGCCGGACATCATGGGGTCCTGTCGGAGCATCAGGTTGCCCTGGGAGATGAGCGGGTCCCCGCTGGACATGACGGGGTCGCCGGAGGTCAGGATGGGGTCGGTCTGCGTCAGCATGACGTCCGAGAGCTGCTGCAAGCTGAACTGCGTAGGGTCTTGCTGAGGTGCGTTGACGCTGGGAAGACTGCCTTGCTGTTGGTTGGGACTGTGGGCTGGCTGCGGGACCTGGACCGGCGAGAACGGGCTCTTGAAGGATGGGGGCGGGGTGCTGTATCCCGTGTTCTGCCTTCTGGGGGAGGGGAGCTGCGCCCTGCTACCAACGCTGTGGCACCTTCTCATGAACGGGTCGGGCTGGGAATCGAACCCGCCGAGTCCAAGACTCCCAACACTGTCCATAGAGCTCATGCCGCTCAGACCGCTATCACCCAGGAGCTGGTCCGGAGAATTCAGCTTCATGGTTTGTTGGAGGGACTGGGTGAGCTGATCGGTGGACTGGTTGAGGAAGTCGGACGTCCCGTACGACAGGTTGTTGTTGCTGCCGAAGTCGGACCAACCAGGGGACATCGGCGGCACCTGGTTGTCGTCGTCCAGATCGGGGCCCATGATCGGCGAGAGGCGACCGCTCAAACTGCTCGCGTTCGAGCTCGTCCTCTGCCTGAAGTCGGAAATGTTGAAAGACAGCGGAGAGGCTGTGGACGCGCTGAGGTTCCCGTCGCCGCTGGGAGTGCCGCCTTCCGACTTGGAGTCCTGCGGACTCCCAGGCCACTTTCCGGTGGGGCTACCCGCGTTGGCCGCTGCGGCGGCTTCCCGAGCCTCCTGAGCCTTCTTCTTGGCACGACCGCGCTTCTTCTCGTATTTCGAGTTGTTGGTGTCCATGCTGGAGGCCCTTCTGCGCGGGGACTTCCCGCCTTTGGCGTCGGGGTTGAGCATCCACCAGGAGCTCTTGCCTGTACCCTCATTCTGCACCCTGATGAAGCGACTATGCAGAGACAGGTTGTGTCTGATGGAGTTCTGAAACACAGGAAAGAGTAGAAATGTCATGAACAAGGCCATTGGCAATTGTTAAATAGTTTAAGAACAAACAAACAAACAAACAAATGGCTATGTAAAGACAGGTTGTGTCTGATGGAGTTCTGAAACACAGGAGAAGAAATCGTTCATTTTCAGTATTCCTATATGATCAAGCAGGCAACTGTTAAAGTAAATAGTTTATAACAAATAGAAACAAGCTGCTATATATATATGCAGGGACAAGTTGTGTCAGATGGAATTCTGAAACACAGAAGAGATAATAGATGTTTGATTTTCAGTACTAGTATTCCCACATGATCAAGGCCATTAGATTCCCTCAATTTTTTCCAAAACCTCTTAACTGTGGAAGGGACATCCTCCCTCCCCTTCCACACCTACATCACTATACCATTACACAGCATTTATGCTAAAATAGAACCCTGGCTTAAAATTAGATGCTTTAGTTTTAACTTTGCTACATACATGTAAAAGGTTCCTCCTAAAATGTGTTGACGACTACAATATTATACAACACACAAGTAGAAAGATCAATAAACGTTACACCAATAAAGACAACACTGGACATGACACACTTAAATGAATAATGCTAGAAACAAATATTGTTGATTTTTGAGCACTATATTATATATGGAGTGACTAATATCAACGATGTATGTCGACCTATATTTGTAAAGGGGTCAAGGTTGTTAAAATAACTAGAATATTCCAAATATAACTTTGATAACATGATATGAAAGAAACAAGGATCCAAGAACTCTGACGTCATATCCTGGGTCTTGCATACTAAATAAAGATGATGCTATATAGTTTGACGCATTAGATAACTAATAAAGGTTGAGGTCAATATCTTTTTCCGCATTTGGGGAGGGGGGTTCAAATGGCATACGTAGTATAGAATGTATAGAATACTCAGTCAGTCAGTGTCCTCAGCTATAGGAAACCCTCAACACGCATTGAGTTGACCTACTGATACTGATAATCTTTATTGCATATTCATGCCCGAGGGCTAAATGCACAAAGGGACCACATATGGTCTTATGGATGCAGAGGAAAAAAGAAACTAGACTTCTACAATGGTTTTAAACATGTTCTTCTCTCTTTTTGAAACACATGGAGACATATTTACATATTGTGTCGATAGCATGATCGTCCTTGCATAACATCAAGTACTTAAACAAGTCTTGTTTTGACATTTTCTTACAGATATTGTATATTTGTAAAGTATCAAATAGGGATTGGCGTTCGTATTCATATAATGTACACTCTAGTAAAAAATGTGTCTCGTCTTCAAGATACAAGTGGTCACAGAATTTACATGTTCTATCATTTAAAGGAGTACGGTTATGCCTGCCGGATTCTATATGTAATAGGTGGTCACTTATGCGAAATTTACTCATAGCTTTGCGATGTTCTACTGAGTCCTTACACTTACGTGGGTATAAACTATAATGCTAGTAGTTCACCTTTATCTGCAGGATAACCTATATCTGTTGTTTTTTTTTAAATCAGGGTATTAACGGATATCAAGTCGATAGACAATGGTTTCAAATTTCAATATTTTCAAATATTACAGAATGTTACTAATGTTATAAAAAAAAAGTTTTGAACCACACTCTAAATCGTACAAAGCAGCTTCAAAATAAGCAAATTTATGCTATGGATTGCAAAATGAGAAAACGCATACTAATGTCATACTCATAGAACATTACATTCAATGAAAGATCAAAAATGAAATTGTTTGGTATACTATACTCTGTGTGTTGTCATTTGTTCAACCTTCCTGACAACTTAGATTTCATAATGAAGGCACTTTTTTTTGGCCAAACTTTTCTTTTATTCGCTCGCTCGCATAGTATAAGTTTGTAGATTCCCAGAGGATGTCATCCATATACAGTCAAACCTGTAATACGGGCCACCTCTACAGAGGGGCCACCTGTCCATAGTGGCCACTTTTTGTCGGTCCCTTGGGTATGTTATTTACAAGTTGCCACCTCTATACAGAGGCCACCTGTCTATAGTGGCCAAATTTGTCCGGTCCCTTGAGTGGCCGCTATAGACAGGTTTGACTGTAGTCAAATCAACATGGCCTCATGCCAAAACAAGTTCAGGAGCTACAGCCAAATGCAACTACTATAAGATTTCTTTCTCCTTCTTAGTGGGGCAGGTTCAGGTTGGGGCAGGCACAGTAGTTCAAGTGCAGAGCAAGTCCAGGACCTGAACATCTGGCCTGCACTTGTGCATGTAACTGATACTTGGGCACTAGTATTCAGGATTAATGCTCTTAATGGTGCGACCATCTGAAAGGGATTACTTCAATCTTACATAATCCCTGCAGTATGTTTTAGACAAGCGGCTTCTTATTGGACCTCAGGCTAAACTAATTAAAAACCTTGTTCATGTTTTGACTATTTTTAACCAACAGGATTCTTTCAATGTGTCAAAGCCAACAGCTCATTGGTTCTTAAACTAAACTAATTAAGAACCTTACCAACATACCAACTTTTTTCTTGCACAATCACTGCAGCATGTTAAGACAAGCGGCTTCTTATTGGTCCTCAGGCTAAACTAATTAAAAACCTTGTTTGTGGTCAGGACTTTATTAACTACAGTCAAACCTGTATTAGGGGCCACCTCTACAGAGGGGCCACCTGTCCATAGTGGCCACTTTTTGTCGGTCCCTTGGGTATGTTATTTACAAGTTGCCACCTCTATACAGAGGCCACCTGTCTATAGTGGCCAAATTTGTCCGGTCCCTTGAGTGGCCGCTATAGACAGGTTTGACTGTAACAGGATCCTTTCGATGAAAAAAAAAATCAGTGGACCAGATTTCGGACCTATATGATAATTAACAGATTATACCAGCAGGCATTCACTTGTTTGGCGCTTAATGGTCCAAGAAAGTAACAAGAGCAAAGGAGAGTCATTTTTACAAAGTTTCTACAGTCAACAGTCTACAGTTTCAGTTTAGAGGCAGTTAGTTTTGTTAACAAAAAGATAGAATTTTAAAATGCCAGTGGAAGTTACTAAACAGAATCCCTAACACCATATAAGTAGAGAAATGGACCATCGTTTAGTGCATTGCCCATTCACAAGTTTTCTCAAACTACTGCAAATGCAGAAATGTTTGCCGTGGTTTTATGTTCACGGTTTTTGCTGTGGCCACTTCACCGTGAACTCAAAACCACCGTGAACATTTTTTCCATTTCAGTATGAGACTATGTAGTCTGCAAAAACCCCATTTTCTTGCTACCGCAAAATTAAATCCTCTCAAAATTAAATGCATTTACAGTATCTGGTCAAGGACTGTACCTGTACCTGAATTTTCAGTACTGGTACCCACCCCTAGTCCAAGTACAGTAGAAGTCAGTTAATTGCACACCGGAAAATCGCAAACTTCTGTTAGTTGCACGAAATCCCCAAATCCCATGGTGGTGCGGTTCAGCTTAATAACTTCGCTTTGTTGCACAATTCGGATAATTACACGACATATACTGGCAAATACTAGGGTGTGCAATTAAGCGGCTTCCACTGTACTACATTAGTCAGCTGGTATCACTATCATCCTGTTGTTTACATGGGTCATTGCAGGGAAGGCTTCTGGGTTTATTTATCTTGGCAGGGCAGCCAGAAATGTCTGACATTTGAACTTTTGCTAGGATCAGGATAAAAACAGCACTGATTTCAGCTTCCCCCATCTAAGCACTGAGTAACTCTCCAGTGGCATTTCTAAATCCCAGATCAACGAAGATTACGTTTTGTGACCTTTGGAGGATTTAAAGTCCTACAGTTTTCTTTGTTCCAGAGGTCATATGGGTGTGTTAGCTAATTTCTGTCTTACCAGTCTCAATCTTTTAAGTCATACAGATCGATTTTTTTAAACTACTTAAAGTAAAATTTATTTTTGAAATTTTATGCTCAAGGTTTTGAAAATGGAACTTGTAACAGGTGTTTCAATAACTGTATATTCTGGACTTAAGTGCAACTGTGAACCACAGCCAACATCGCATTTTCTACCTACCACAAAATCAAAGCACGGCAAAATTAAAAGGATTTGAAAAGGGAACTCTACACTGGTGTTTCAATTACTGTAGATTCTGGACTATGATTGAGTATGAACTGCAATGCACTTAAAACCACTGCCAACATTACATTTTCTACCTACCACAAAATAATAGGCATTTACAGTTAACCTTCAAGGTAGATACAAAATTGCAATTTTGGCTTATGCTCAAGGTTTTGAAAATGGAACTCTACACCAGTGTTTTGATTATTGTATATTCTGGACTTAAGTGCAACTGTGAACTTAAAACCACAGCCAAAATCACATTTTCTACCTACCACAACCCTACCTACACCTAACATGAAGATGCAAAATTGAAATGTTGGCTTATGCTCAAGGTTCTTTACTTTCGTACAACACTGTTCGTAGATTTTCTCAAACCCACTCTTAAAGTATCATCCAGAGGGAGATCTGCTCAAAGATGTCCTTGTTTTTTGTGAATTTCTTTAAGCTCTGTGTTTCCTCTCTCCTGCAGAGAGTGTGAAAGGGGTCTTACAGTAACCTTGAAGATGCAAATTTGCAATTTTGGCTACATACGATATCGCTCAAGTCCCTTTAGATAAGCCTAGCCATTCTAATGCTTTTCCTGGCCTTTGTGTATGCATGAATGGAGGGAATACCACTAAAAGACACTGAGATAGCATCCCCAAGGACACTCATTGTCAACCACAGACAAGGTCATATCACATCTTTCATCTTGTACCTTATTGGATATCCTTCAATCGAGTATGCTATTTTTAGTACTAAGGTAAGCACTGAACTAGTTATGCGGTCATATCAATATCCTTCAGAGAAAAGTTGAACTAGATACATGTGTAATAAGGCTAACGTAAAATGTTTTCTTTTTTCCAATAAAATCAAGGATGGTTGTCTGAAATATCAAAAGGTTTGAGTGTACATATACCTGGCTTTCTAAAGACGTTAGATCTATAAAATCTCTACCAGGGTTTAAAAGAGTAAAATGTAACACAAATTTTGTGCATTCAAAATTGGAGCTATGTACTTTTTTGACAGTGGGGGAAGCTATATATGTATGTATTGCACATACTAAGGCCACACCTATTTAATTTCTTGGTTCACGGATTTTTTCATAAAAAATATGGAGCGAGAGGGCGAAATAAAAATAAAAATTGTAACATGGTTGGGGTAAAGGTAATGGCTAATCCAAAACATAAAGAAAAAAGTTTTCAGCTTGAAAAAAGTACAAAAACATTATTTTTGTACAGTAACAGCACCTGTGCCCACACTTTAAGGAGCTTATAATATAAAGGCCAATTTGCTACACCAGAAAGTTGGTGAATGGTTTCATTAATGGTGAAAATTTGCTGAATGGTAATTTTTATTTTTATTTTTTTTTCCAAAAAATAGGAGCGAGCGAATCCGTGAACCAAGAAATTAAATCGGTGTGGCCTAAGTACCATATACCATATTCTTGACATTCGACTTCGAGTCACTCTCACTCCCTACCTGGTTTATCGTGTGCTGTTTCTTGTCGGCATCGGTTACTGGTGTCAGAAAAAACGAAAGTCTGTATTACTTCCTTTAATCTTCAAGTTAACTTAATTAAGTTGGGTTCACTGCAATTTTTAAAAGCTCAAAACTTTTCTTAGATTCTGCTGATAATTCATGTTACTTTGTGTCCAGAGCTCAAATTTGTCCTGTACAGCTAATGATGGTATTCCCAAAAAAGAATTTCAGGCCATTTACAAAATATATAAATCATCATTAGAACATCGAGACAAATTCAGCATCTAGATATTAAGGTTTTAAAAATTGCTCTCTCATTAACATGCAAATAAACGCGAAAATCTAATTTGGCTTGAACCTCCTTTTAAATCACCAAGACACCGTGAACAGAGTTTCTGCAACAAGTCCTGTATTTTCAAAATACGAGAAGTGATATATTATTATACAGACGCAGACCGTAAAGTATGACATAACGTCTGAACTTGATGAGACAATGAGACAAGATAAAAAAATGTCTATGCCAAACATAAATCATATACTTCCCAACAGCACTATTTCTAATCATATCAGCATGGCCAGACAAGTCGTATTTCAAATTTTACAAGCAGTCATAATTCAGCTTTTACTGTTTGACTAGGTAGTATTCAAATTTTTCAAGGCAACATAGTAATTCTAACGATCCAAAGTTTTTAATCCAACCAAGCTTACCAGTGCATTCTTACCTAATCCTAATCCAAGAACTGTTTATAAAACATTTGTATTCAAATAAGTTATAGACGTTAATTAGCCAAAGATTAACTTGGATTAAGTCCTATTATACTTATAGTCCAAGGATCATTGTTGCATGCTTACAAATGTACTCACAAACCACAAAATTGCATTCGTGTGTATAATGTAGTATATTTCACAGTAGCTACCTTGATTTGACACTTGTTACATGTTACAAAGGTGTAACAATGTCGACCAGTTTTGAACATGTAAAATCTACTAGTAACAGTTAAGTACTTGCAGGGTTAAAACTCTTTCTTGTTTTACTTTTTCTGGTTGAATTTTGTAGTTCTATTTTGCAAGTGGCCATGAATTTTAAACTGTAATTTGGAGTAAATTTTTGCAAAAAGACATTATTGTTGATCTACATGTAAGTCATGATATCAAAATGTAAGTCATGATATCATACATGAGATATAGTCAGCAAAATTGCATTAAAGACTGCCACAATTTTTGAACTTTGAAAAGATCTACCATTAAATTATTAAAGCACACTTTGGATATCCAGGTGTTCAAGACATTCTTACTCTTAGGCCTTGGTGACACCGGTTTTAGTGTGTCTAAGGCTACCGTACAAAATTATAGAGCTGAAATTATCTAAAATATTCTGCGAATTCCTGTCAAAACCTTTGTTCTGCTAATTTGCTATAATAATTATCTCCATATGTTGGCAACACACAGCAATTTGCTTTCTATCGGACCCAAACTAAAACAACACATTGTCCAGTCTGTTTACAAAACAAATGTTGCTCATAAAAAGTTCCAAATATCCGGTTCATGCTAAACGGTTGAAAAACTTCTTTCAAAATGATGCTCTCTTAATGTAAATTTTTTGGGAGACAGTATGCAAATCAACTCCCTTGCTAGATTTCTATCTTAATACCATATTAGGTATGATGTAGACATATGCAATACACAATACTGTAAATGCATTTAATTTCGCGGTAGCAGGAAAAAGGACTGTTCGCAGTGGTTTTAAGTTTGCGGTAGCACCATGCACTGTAGTCTCCTACTGCCATGGAAAAATGTTCGCCGTGGTAGAGTTTGCGGTAAATTTGCAACGCTAAAACCTCAAACATAAAACCACCGTGAAATTTTCTGTATTTACCATAGACCAATCTGCCAACCACTACCCAAAACATCGAGACGCGAAACAAAACTACACTGCTCAAGATTTGAATGACGTGCAGACAATCTCGTACTACGTCACACCACTAACACTGATTGACAACCTATTGTCATTGTCAAGTCATCTACAAGTCAGGCTTTTGTGTGAAACATTTTTAATCATCATCCAATCTTTGTTCCCAATATATCCCCATTCTTTTGAACTACTAGACTATAACGAGACACAGATTAATTTTTGGGAGGGCTCTTAGACATATTCAAGTCAAATTTCAGCAATTAGGCAAAAGGTGAAAACACACTACTGGAAGGAAAACTTGCATAGTAAAAGAACTTCTTGATACTTAGTGCATCTTCAGTGTACATATATTCTGTGTATATTCACTTCCTCCTGCAAATTCAGCGCATATTTACTTCCTGAAAGTGAAACTTTGTGGAGTAGAGTAACAGCAATTATTTGGCTCAAAGCCCAGAGGTCCTGGGTTTGAGTCCCCTGATATGCTTCGATGATGGTAATGATCAGCTAGGGACGTCCCTTGTTAAAGGGAGGTCTCGAATTTGAGAAGAGCCATACCTTGAGCACGTTTAAGAACCCACCACTCTTATCAAAACGAGTAGAGGCCCTTCCGGGTGTGAGTGGATCAATTTGATACGTCTGCATATGCAGCCATGAATTGGTATAGTAAACAATAAAAAATGAATCAAAATACATCAAAGTATAGACCTTCATATGAACCTTTGTTTTCATCTTAAACTTCCACAAAATGAAATTGAATTTCATCTAATCACAAAAAATAACAATCATATGTGCAGCATGTACTAACTTCCTACTAAATGGTTCCTTATGTTGTAATCCTACGTGAGTTACGTGACCTACTGAGCAACACTAATTACTATCGCCTGGCGTGACACCCTACCGAGCACGTGAGCGCGGGAAGATCCTTAGCAGGTGAAGACGTGACTGGACTACGTGCAGAGTCGTAATTCAATTATTGCCAAAAATAGCGCTAAGTTCTCACCTGTCAGGGTATTGGGTATTGGTAATTGCTTTATCCCTCTAGGGGCTATAGGTTAAAACAAAATGCATGTAGACTACAAACATAACATTACCTAAGACAAGTTCAGAAACTTTCAATTTACTTATGTCATGTCCTGATGCAATTTCCTTGTACATAGGCCAATACATCTCTACTGCTTTTCAAAAAAGGAATCGTACTGACACAAACAGTTCAGTTCAGTTCAGTTCATCCTCTTGGAGGTGACACAAACACTTGATGTTAACTCTGTATCGTGTACCACTATGTTCTAGTAATACCTGTTTCCCATGAATTAATCCGCTCAGCTAAAGATAGCATAGCGACTAGTCATTTGTTACATAGAACCCTCTTACCATTGTTATGTATAAGCGACCACGTAGATATTAGTTTTGATGTTCTGTACATGTATTACACCCGAACTTGCCATACATTGTACCAGTACAATTGTTGCGCAATAAAGATTGATTGATTGATTGATTGTTCATGGGGAGGGGGGAGTACAAGGTAGAGATTTTGTTTATTTGTTTGTTTGTTTGTAACGGCACATGTTATCGAGGGATGACTGTCTTAGCATTTGAATTCAAAGTTTGAGAATTCCAAAAGGTTTTTTTCTTAGCTTCTATTCGTATCTTCTTAATATGTGAACTTCAGTGAAGAGTAGAAAAAACTTCCAGTATTTATGTCCAGAGTTTTGTTATGTTTTTCCATACATTATCATTCAATTAAATCAAAATCAAACGTTGCTGTTTTAAGTGCTCTAGAATCTATAAAGGAAAAATTCTGAATTAAATGGCAAACGGTTGTAAGAGGCAATTTATGACAGGCAAGCAATTTTGGCGTACAGTGTCTAATAATAATAACAATACACAATGTACTGTAAATGCAGAAACTTTCGCGGTTAAATGTTTGCGGTTTTGCGGTGAACGGTTCTACTTAAACCACCGCGAACATTTTTCCATAGCAATAGGAGACGGGTACATGGGGATACGGCAAACTTAAAACCACCGCAAAAAGTCCCTTTTCCCGCTACCGCAAAATTAAATCCCCGCAAACCTAAATGTATGTACATTTTTTTAACATAACAATGCAGTCGATCAATACTGCAAAAAAATAACAGCAACAACAGAGTCCAAAGTCTGGTGTGAGAAAATCAAATGGCCTGAACTGTTCTTCCGGACTTTCACCTTTGACATACAACTGAAATGTGCGTAGTACTGCGTACGCTGATTGTCTTTAACGTTTCAAAAAGTAAAAAAAAACAAGATATTTTTGACATGTCGAAATTCAACAACATAAATGTCAATGTACATTGTGTATTCTTGGTATGCCTTGCCCTGGAAGAGCTATTTCCCAACTTCAATAGGCCAATACTAACAATGTATTGAATGCAACATTTTAAAGTCCAAAGTTCATTAATATGCAGTATACATACAATTACCATATACATATTTGATCAAAATACGCTTTTTAAACTTTTCAAAATTCAAAAGGTGCACAAGTTAAAGCCAAAGTTTTATACTTTCTTTGAGGTTATTGCATGGATAAATCTGAAAAGGACGTAGAGTTACGTATTGAACTTGAAATAGACAATGTGGTTTTGGTGAAATTGACAGTTTTATGAAGAGTGCACAACTTGATGTGTTGTTTTTGTGAACAAAATTTCTTCTATTGTGAATGATTTTGTAATTTGTCGTAGGCGTTTCATAAATTTGTAGATAAAATCGTGGGATGCGGATTTTGATTCCAGTGTGTACTTTAACCGAGAAAATATGGTAACTACAACAAACTGAAGTTCAGAACTAGCTGGTTAAAATTTAACCCTTGTCTTGCTGGTTTGACCCATAACCAGCATGCCTGTGGTGAGATAAGTGGCACTTAGTAGGGAATAGGTTAATCCGAGCATGCCGTTTTGCGAGCTTGTGGTTTTCCACATGACTGAGAGCATAAATTCCGCTAAATTTACCAATGTCAATCAGTAGATTATGAACAAAGTGAGCTTTATGTTAAAACAAATGTTAATGCAATTTGTAGTACTGTATAACACTGTAGTGTGATATCTACTTCTAGTCTTTAAAGTAATTAAACCACATTTATTTTATTGTTATGGTTTTTCAGCCAACAACTTTTTTTCTTCTTCTTACTAATGTTTTGTGCATATGTGAAGAATTTTTCAGTATCATGCTTGTCAGTCTTTGCTAAAAAAAACCTTTTTGGAACGATCTTGAATCAGGTACATAGCTGGAAATGAAACCTTAAACATTTTTGGTATCGTGCCAGTTATCATAGACATAATGATACTGTATAACTTTTCAAATTCATAATAAATATAACTTGGGGCTGAAAAGTAACCAGTATAGAATTTACGTCTATAAAAACAGAATATAATGTTTCAGGAGCTTTAATCCAACAGATAAAAGTTGGTATGCAAAATTGAGAGGGAAAATTTCCCACCAATAATTCATAACACAACAGTGAAAAAGTTTTATCAGATATGTCATTGATATAGAAACATAGGTATCAACATACTGGGAGCATATGCACCCCAAATTTGACGTTGCACCTAATTTAGACAATGGATTCACCTAGGTATTTGTGTAGGTACTATTGTAGACATTGGACACAACATATTCTTTAAAAAAGTTCAGTTACTTGATACTCGTTAAACTTAAAACTTCAGTCTTAAAAGTGTGGTAGTAAGCTTTATAATAAGCTTTTGCTGACATTTTGCTCTATACTAATATTATACATAATTCTATTGTGCAACCATAATTCTTTTCTGAGCATCTTTTTTCTTAGGTTACTTGCACCACCGCATTTATTCCCAGAAACGAATTTCAAGCCGCGTCAACTGAAATGAAAATCCCCTCGATATCTCGCCTAGGCCTCTGCTCTAGAATATTCCAGGACGGAAGCCTGGTTTTTGTCACATCTCGCAAGATTTCGCGAGACCCTTCCCTGCCGACGAGAACAAACCAAATATGGGCATTTTTCCAAGAAAATGGCCCAGACCCTGCAATATATGGAAAGCACGTTTATTTCTTCCCTAGCGGTCCGCCGAAATGCGATCGTGGCACGATAGAAGGTCAAAATAGTCTGTTTTCTACATCACGAGACGGGGGTTCGGTGTCCGGCTTCATTGTTAACTTCTTGTAAAAAGGAGTTTTACAACGGAACCCCTGCTTGTCCCTATAACTTAAGGACCATCATTTTCTCTCTCAGGAAAATACCTTCACATACATTTACTGAACAATAGTGTCTAGACTTTTTCCCTCATTAAATGACTCCACAAATCGAGTCGCCATAAACTTATTTTTCCGTTGTTTCTAGGTTAATGGGAAGAGGATAAACATAGACTAGAGTAGCCAAATCTGTAAAATCCGAGTCTACCACTGGCTATCATCATGCAACCCCTAACTCTTCCCTCCTTTTTATATGCAAAATCTTTGCGATGTCTTGAGGTCTCCATGTCAAGGACAACACCACAAGAAGCAACAGAAATGGGCTGATGCTTTTAAGGATCGTAATTTCTTGCCTCGGCCTCGGCCAACTCGCGTACGTTTCACTCGCGCTGAAGACTTTCAAAATCGGCGACTGGCTCTGAATACCGACATCGACTAAAATGAGCCATTGCGTATTCCGGAAGCGTACGGAGCGAAAACGACCTTTTTCACTGTCATGGGCAAGTGCGTTTGGTGAGGAAGATGTCCCAATCAAATTTCTTGGACATAAGACAATGAATTTAAAACATTCTAAAAGACTAGTATATCTTTTAAAGCAACTTCTGAGGTCAAGGAAGAAGACTCGAAAACAAAAATCAAAAATCTATTTTTCAGTGTACCACACTCCGTATCTAATCATTCGTATAATCTTTTGGACACAGCAAAGGCATCTTTTTTTGTGGGGGGGAGCTTTTTTCTGTAAATGCTCGTATCAGTTTTAATAACTTTTATGGTTCCCAAAGGATATCATCCAAATAATTAAATCAAAAATTCCATTTTTAGATGATTGTAGAAATGAAAGTTGGTCTCTTCTTTTCCTAAGCCACATAGATCTATATGTAGTTATATTTCATATCCCCTTTCTTCTCTACAATAACAGTAAAACTAAAAGGGTTTGTTTACATCCGGGTTTTTTTACATCAAAATCGACCCGAACTGAACTTCCTGTTTTAAATCTTACCAACTTCCCCTTACCTCAACAATGGGCAGGTGTTATATTTCACCTGAGGTTCCGTCTATTTACGTTCATCACATGACTTGGTTACATAACTTTTTATCATCAAATCAGGTTTCCTAACAAAGATACACACTTCAATGCATCATGTCTAGTGTTAAGTTTGGAAATAAAACACAGTACTTATGACTCTTGTTACTGGAAATTCTACTTACTAATTCAACACCAATACCTACTGCCACCAGTTACATAATTCTGGCACTGAAAAACCCTCTGCTGTGTTGTCCTAACTCGATTTCCTTCAAATCAGCCAAAACAAATCTGCCAGCGAGTGGCCTTCACATGATTTAAGGACAAAACATTACACATGGGCTATTTCTTAAGGGGAACTACGGTTCGTTGGTAACACATTAATTATAGGGCGAGCCTTAATTTGCACTGTAGTGTTATGAAATCTACCTTACCATAAACATTGACAGTCAAGTTACAACCATAGACGAAAACAGACATCTTTAACCGATTATCTTCATAATATGTAAATGTGAAGTATCATTTGCTTTATGAAAAATAATAACTTTCCAGACTGCTACGTCATAGTTGTGCATTCTGTTGCAAAAATGAAAGTTGCCAGACACAAAACATTGCGACAAAGTTTGCATGGACGGTACTAAATTAGATTACGTTGAATATATATATATATATACCTACTTGAAACTGATTGCTTTGTAACATTTCTGTCATTTTTTTCAAAACTATTTGCTGCAAAAGGGGACATTTTCAGTGATGGGTTGGATACTGTCCTGTAGTGGTCAGTCGCATGTGAGTGACCAGTGGTCATCTGTTTATTTGTGACCGCCACATTCTTGACAAGCGTGCCTGGAACTTTACAGGAAATGAATCATGAAGAAACTCTTAGGGGTCAACCTTCAGTACCAGTCACGGCAAGAAAAAAAAAAGTCTAGTCCCTTAGGTGAAACTTTTACCTTGTGGTTGCCAGTAAAATGTTTTGCATCCGTATTGAGTTGTTTGTTTACCATCTGCTTCCCTGTGGGGTCAAAACTTTAACCCTTTGCGGGAAGAAATGCTTTTAAGCGTTGGTTTGTAAGATTTGACAACTAAGGGTTAATGAAGAGTGTTTTAAGGGGTTTAGGAAGTTTCAAAATGTGATTTTCTGCGTGTGTTGGAATTTTTAGAGCCGCTACGCGGCGTTTTTTTTCTTTTTCTGTCGAATCAGGGGTTACGGGTCTGCACGCAGATCGAGCTAGAAGGGGGAGGGGGTTTTCAAGATGGCTTCGGGGCTTCCTCAAATTTCTTGTGGCCCATGCGGTGAGCAAATCACAAGGTTGGCGCGTCCCTATCGGAACAATATGTGAGATTCCGAACTCAGGCCACAGTGTAAGACACATGGAAGGAGTGTTGAGATCGCACGGGATCGAACCAAGGGGTACGGGGTTCGGGTCCTGCAGAAAATCAACAAGGGGACATGTCAAAAGTCTTACCTTCCATCCTGCAGAGCTGTTGGAGTCTCCCTTGTCCCTGAAGTACGGAACACATCGCACCATCCAGTCGTAGATCTGGGAGAGGGTGAGCCGGCCTTCTGGCGAGCTCTGGATCGCCTTCGTGATCAAGTCTGCGTACGACAAATTCCCCCACGCGTTCCGTCGCGAGCTCTTCTTGGGCTGTGGCGCCTGCAGCTCCGCTTGCAGACTCGTGGCGTCTACGGTGGTCGGTGCCGCGGCAACCGGAGCTGTCGGCTCGGCGGCGAGCCCTGGCACCGTGCCCGCTTCGGTTTTGGGCTCGATTCCTCCTCCTTCTCCCGTTGTAGTTTGTTCATTTTCCGGGCTACCTTCGGTCTTGCTTTCGTTGGTGCAAACCTCCGGTCGGGGGAGGGGCCACGTACACGAGCGTGGCCTGCTCTGGGGTTCAAAATCGGGGTCGATCTCGAGCTGAGGGTCCTCCATATCCATTTTTCTCTCTCCCTGCACACTGCAACCCCGGCACAACTCGAAACGATTTTTACCCGCACTGATCCTCGTCACACATCCGGCGCTATACCTCCCAACTCACCGCCAACACTTCCAAAACGATCCTCGAGACTTTAGGATCCGTGACAAGAAGGAATCGCGGAGTTTAAGAGGTTCTAAGACACATATATACGTCGGTGGAAAGGAGCACACACATACACTGCGAGCCCCTCACATTTCCGAGCTTTCCAGGCGGAATATGACGTAGGAGATTGTTGTCAGGGGTAATTAAAATATCCGCAGGGCGCGCGCTGATTGGTCAGCACGCTGATCAGTTTCCCGCGATCGGAGGGCAGGGGTAAAACACGTGGTTCGCGTCACCATTTAAACAAAACGTAAAATTACGCGATACTAGCGATTTTACTATGAAATTCTCTGACCATACTGCATTTTTCATTTACATACAACGTATTTTACACAATACAAGTGTTTTAGTGGAATGTTCAGTGTTATTTTGTACTATTTTACAGTTTTGTTTACACAAAATGTGAAGTTACGCAATTCAAGCGTTGACAGTAGAAGTTTCGAGACTATTTTACATATTTTATCTACACAAAACTCAATACTAGCGTTTACGGTGTGAACTTTTGAATTTTTTTTTTGCACAGTAAAATTTTGTGTTTTATCATACAAAACGTGACAAAACACTGCTGCACTACACACAGCCGACAACGTGTATTGCGCAATACAACTATTTTTACAGTGGAAAGTTTAGAGACGATTCGCGCACATGCATTGACTGACATAGCTGGCCTGCGTTCGTTTTGCGCTCTATATACAAGAAAGACCTTTAAGGGAAAGTTCACCCTGCACTCTATTAAGAATGATGAAGTGCATCATTGACCCATAGGGATCAGTGCAATATGTTTCATGCCACCCAAAACATACGGTACACACGTAGTGCAGATACACCAGTATTCTGATAAATATGACAATTGTAATACTTCGCATGATAACGCTACAAGAGTTCTGTTAACATTTAATGAATGAGAAATAAAGTATAATCAATTATGATTTCATACGATCGAGAAAATTGCATCAAACGTAAAGTTCATGGTGTCACTAATTTATAACGTCGCAACATGTACTAAAAACATAAAATTGACATTTTCGCGATAGTGAACGTTTGCAAAAAGAAGATAAATAAGTCAAATAAAGCTATGATACGGCGAAGATAACTGCGTTTTCGTTTATATAAATATAAACCCTAATATATATCATTCCTTCTATTTTTAGTTTAACCTTGGCCCATGAATGACTTGGAGTCCAATTACTGGACCCATATCCAGAGGGCAAAACATTCGACCCAGTTCTTTTTCTAGCCTTGTATCCAGTCGCATTATAGCTCCCTAGCCTCGTCTGTCCTCACTGAAAAACGTACTTACGGAAAGGAGTCTCTGGGGCTACCAGGCTCTTTCTTGTAACGTTAAATTGTTGGGCCATGGACACTGTAATTTACAACTGAACACAAAAAGTATATAATTTTGAATGTAGATGTTTCAGATTGCATATAAAATGATTGCTTACATGCAATAATGCATGTAACAAAACAAAAATATTCCGAGCTGCAACTTTCGATTTTTTTGGGAGGGCCATGGAAAGATTTGCAACGTATTGTTTCTCGTCATATATTAATATTTTCCTAACTTCAATTCTGTGGCCATACCGTAGCGCGCATTCGTGAATAAAATATAATCTCCAAGCAGACCCTACGGTGCCATAAGATGTAGTATCAAAGCTGGCCAAGGAATATAGCTGGCCAAAATGAGTCAAACAGCGCATGTACACTCAAAGGCCGACTTCACTCCTCTGCCAGCTTTTTGAATACTATCTTATTACACCGTAGGATCTGCTTGGAGATTAAATAAAATATTCCATGTCATATAACATGTACGTTATGCTTCTAGGAAAGACCCGGGCCCTGGTATTACTCTCAAAGTATCTAGCAAGCCTTACTAAATGTTTATTTAGCCCCAGATGGTTTATGCGGTCTTTTGGCAACAAATAGAGTATCTTCAAGCAGATGTAGCTGTCTTCTTTTTCTTTCGTGTGGCGGTGGAAGATTGTAAGCGTTTTCTGACAGCCGGGTTCCTCTGACAGCCGTCAACGGGCTCTCCCTCACATTCCCCCGCCACGAGATCTGTAAACATTCGTTACAAGTAAGTAGATTTCAAAGAAGCTCGGCCATGAGAAAATTGTGAGCGAGTTCCGCTATTCCAACCCAACATCTACTTGGTATGTCCCAAAACAGTTGAAAAATTTGATTTGGCCCACACATTACGTCACGCGCCTGTCCATCAAACAACCCTGACCAACCAGGGCCGCCGACTCATGACATGCCACGCGGCGCCGGCGGAAAGCAGGTCGACCACACTGGCCCCAGTCAGAAACACAATAACGTCCAATAATCTGATTGTCAAAAATTCATTGCACAGAGCTGAGAGGGGACAACATTCCTCTTTTAAACGGCACCGGGCAACCTGACGCTCGCCAAGGGCGGAAAACCGCAAACATTTGTTGGGGTTGTGGAGCTGTCAAAGCGAGCGCGGGCCGAGTTGTCAAAGCTTGCGGCGGGGAACGGAGATTGGTTGAAACCAACACAATCAAAACACTGGAGTCACGTGCGACGGAGAGTGGTTTCAAATTCACGCGGAAGGAAAATAATAAAAGCCGTCACATAAGAAGTTTTGCACGGTTCTTAGAAGTTCCTTGCGTTTATACTTTCGGAATTTTGTGGCTTAATTGTTACTTACTGAATTGTCAGTGTGTATATTTAAGTTGCAATAGGACTTCATACACACATGGCAAAAGGTGCGTTGCAATATTACCTTCGCCGAGAAGGTTCTGTTTTCGGCAAAGTTCTCAATAATGAGCTCATAGCGGCTTTCTACGGAACTGCAGCGGAACTTTCGGTCAAGCAGAAAACATGAGAAGCTGTCAAGAAAGGAACCAGTGACTGGCACTGGAGTGTTTTGTTTTTTTGTTCAAATCTTGAAAGATCGCAATTTCATGCCAATTTTCACCATCGATATGAATATGCTTATTCAAGTTATTGTCATTCATTATTCTAAGTTGCCCCACTTCAACTGATGACCTAGCTCACCGCTAACACGCATACATAGTCAATACGGTTCACCCCTAATTTGTATGCATGTAGATTACTTTTCCTGTCATCGTATTAGATATTTGGGAACTGCGTGGCCGCGTTATGATGGAATTACGGACGGCTCTAGCCGGGACCCTGGCGCCTGCCGTCCTAGCCTTCTTAGCGCCGTCTGAGTGCCTAAAGTAACGAGCCTTTTTAGAATGGTCATGGCGCCAGCTCTAACTCGCCAATGTTCAATCAGTCCTTTCACAAGAGCGCCGGCGTGCTCTTGAACCCGTGCGGTGAAATGAAATAAGACCCCCGCCCGCACACGCACGCCGGTGCCCGCTAATAAAGACGCTTGCGACTCTGGCGTGTTAAAAGTTCTGTGTGGTTAGATTTGATGACACAGCGTGCGTTATGATATGATTGGAGAGGATTATAACGCACTTGGCGAGGTTTTGAGTGGCGAGTGACGCACTTCACTTCGTGATATGCCGTCAAAACACATTATTAGACCTTTTGAAACCGTCCACTCAGAGTTTTGTGGTGAGAAGGTAACAATACGGCTACGTCTGAGAGAACATGCGCATGTTTATAACGCGTTATGTATCGTCTGCAAAAACAATCTCTTTGAGATGGCAACTTTGCTTTGATACAAATTGGAAAGTTTACAAACAGTGTGAGCCAAGACCCACGTGCTGAATGCGTTGAAAGACAATGTTGAGGTTACGAAAGTGCGAAGATAACGTCAAACGCCTGTAGTGTTTTGACCGGCCTAGCACACGCCTAGCACGTGCTTTTGTAACTTCAACATATTTTATGCAACTCACGGCGCGTGCCACCGTTGCGACACTGTCTAAAAACTTCATAAGACCAAACTGTCTTTATTACATTGTATACGAATGCAATATTCGTGCGTATCAAAACAATTTCCCCTCCCCCTTTATTGTTTTTTTTGCACCGGATCCCGAGTTAATTTTAATTGCGAATTTTAAAAAAATCCAGGGGCCCGGTCGCGCCCGGGCAAAACAGCCCACAAGCCGAAGGGGTGTTCCACAGGATTTACGCCCGAAAGTGCAGAAAAACAGCCCTTACACTACCCGGAAGGGTATTGTATAAAGATAGAAAGAAATTAATTCTTAGATAACAAAATTTCAAAAAGGATTTTCTCTCTTTCATGTTATTTTAAATTGTACACTTCTGATTCAAAATGAAAATGTCAACTTGTTAGACCCCAATAAGCTGATGGGTATAATTTGTGCGATTGTCAGCATTATTTCTGCAATGTTTATTCCTTTGATCAAAACATGCATGGTAAGAACGGCGTCGTCAGTAAGCAATTAGATCAGTGCATGCACGTAGATTCATTAGAAACTGCGATGTTACACATGTCATAATGGATGTACCTTTGAATTAACTTGAATCAGTTTTGATACCTTTCTTCATGTAAAAAGACTTTGGGAGAGCGTTTTTTTTTGTCGCAAAATACGTCATTGGACTGCCCGCCAAATATGTGGTCCCATATAGCATTTGTTTTGAGACTGCACGGGCAGTGGGTTGTTATCCACTGTGTCTATAGACGGTATTGAATGGCGGAGCCCATCCCTCTCCTTCCACCGCCTTTTTACCTCCCCAACCGAAGTCAGGTACCCGTTTGTATACCTGAGTTGAGTGATGGAACTACTAGTTACTCTGTGACGGAGGTTAACCTTCGACGACAGAGTATTGTCTAGGGTCGATGTGATGAGTGTTAGCATGTGTATCTCTATGTTCCCTTTGCTGCATTCGTATGTAGTTTGGCATGTCGCCTGTACACAGTTGTGCGATGATGCACGTTGTCTCATTTTCGACGATAGCTGTTTTTATAATTCACGTAATAATTATCATAGTTTCAAGTATAAACTGTCTTTTCCAAGAGCACAAGATCGAT
>NC_049987.1:17572124-17646767 GCF_000003815.2 Branchiostoma floridae | reverse complement strand
CGCCACACGACTGCCAGACTATACTCAGTCAACCCTCAAATGCTGTTACCCTAGTTGAATAGTTCCCCTTTTCCTGTACGTCCCTCTAACAACTGAATGTCTTTGTAAGTAAAAAGGTCTCCAAGGCCGCTAGCGAACAACACGTGTCACGTAATACACGGAACGTGCGGGGATTGTACGAATAACTTCGTAACGGGCGATTGCAAAAACATTCGTTACTCCTTTGTACATTTGTACGTGCCGTCTCTTCTTTGTAATGGTAGCGCCGCGGTGTACTTAAAACGTGTGTATGTTTTAGTTACATGCCTGGTTGGTTGTGTTTGACTTTGAACTTGGTGAGTGGACCTCAATTAGTCTACATGTACGCAATCAGGGGGAAGTTTGCATTTGGTAAAAGGAGAACTGCTTCGGAGAAAATGTTTCTAGATGGACAATCCCGAAGTTTTTCTTGTCATGCCAGTTCACTGCGCTGACAGAATGTAGTTTGGTCAACAGAAATATATTTTTTGCTTAGGACCTTACCAATGATAACTAAATGATGCAAAATGCTGAATTTTCAAAATACATTTCCACACATATTAGCAGGTAGATGTCAAATGAATTAATTGAAATACTCAGTTTCCATCCCTTTAATTTTTCTTTCTTCCCCTGTATTATATTTTACACATACTAGTGAAATTTTCCGCAAAAAAATCGTCACTAATGTACATATTGTGATTTTGTGTACAAAGAATCAAAAGCCCCCTTCAGAACAAACACTTAATATGTACTAGTGTATCCTAGCTTTTACAGTTGCGCTACGACAGAGAAAGCTTGAAAGAGTGTCTACATCACTCTCCAAGATTGTAGACATAAAGAAAACGGCACAGAATGGAAAATTCGATAAAAACGCCTAAACTTGAAACGTCAAAAAACAGCCATACATGTAGTCGATTCGAACCTCTGCTTGGAGAGTAGGTCTACATCCTACTTTCCGAAAGGCTTATAGCCTTCATATTTATCTCATTCTTATGGCGAAGCGACCAAATTTTGCGTTATTACCTTTCTTGATTATAGCTTATACCATAAAACCTCATTGTCCTGAATTCAGCGTATAGCGTTGTCGGTATACCCCTGTCACAACATAGTTGGCGAAAATCGACCGGACGTCGATTCTACGGCAATCGCCCGAGCCTCGCTTATAATAATAACTCTATTGCACAACAATTGTACAAGGTACAAAGTATGGCTTATATGTAACAGGGACGGTTTTCAGGTGAAAAATGCGTGCAAACCTGTCGATCTTAGATATTGCCGATTCGAAGATCGTGGATAATGTGAGTAGTATGTAGACCCTCTTGGAAAGTCTTGGAAATGAAATCTTGGAAACACCCTTCCTAACTAAGAAGTGTGCAAAATATCCACCTTATCCTTTCCCTCGTATTTTTAAAACCGGGAACTTCCTTTACTCAAGCCCTTCTTTATCCTATGGTTTATTTACATGACTTCTGACATTTCTAGCAAACACGCGCACGCGCAGAACCGTTTTAGGCAGGTGGCGCCTTACCACTTCCGGTGCCCTTCCGTGAGTGAAATCCCGACTTCTCGGTTACTTCGTGGAACCCGCGCCAAAATTTGTTTCAGAACCGAGCATGAAACCACGTGTGAATGATTTGGCACCAAATGTAAACATACAAAAGTTTAGGTCATATACCATAATGTTTTCGAATCCGAAGACATTCTGATAGCCCAACTTCTATGTGTGCTTTATTTATCTATTTATTTAAATAGCTTAGCTCTGACTTCTAATACTCGTATACTAATATTCTAAGACCAAAGTTCGCTTCAGAGCTGAACATGAAACCACGTGTGAACGATTTGGAACCAAACGTAAACATACAAACGTTTATAGATCATATTGTTTTTGAATCCGAAGTCATGGATACCCCAACTTCTAGGGATTCTCTCAGGCTAGGCTCTGACTTCTTGGTTTAAATCGTGGAACCCGCGCCAAAATTGGTTTCAGAACTGAACACGAAACCACGTGTTTGGTACCAAACGTAAACATACAAACGTTTAGGACATATAGTTTTCCATTTTTAAGTCATTGACACCCCCACTTCTAGGCCTTAACTTCTTCGTAATACTAAGTGTTAGTGAAACTGCGCCAAGATTCGTTTCGGAAGAAACCAACAGAAAACCACATATGAACGATTTGGTACAAAACGTAAACATGCAAAGGTTATGTAACATTGTACCAAGGACGCGGCTGTACCAAGGCTGTAAATGATACCTATTGCGTTCTAACATGCTTCGTTTCTGGGGGACAATGACCCAAATGTTCCAAGAATAACGCAAATATTTGGAACATTTTTTCTAACGGTGAAACAAAAAAAAAACGCCTATATTTGAAGTTTGTTCCAAATAAAGAGCTAATTGCACATTTACTTACCGATGTTTTCAACAATTTGCAACATTAGTAAAAAAGTTCAAACCTGTTCGAACTTTCATTCTTAATTCAGTTTGAATAAGAACTAATCGTGACTGAAATATACATTCTTTCAATAAAATAGTTCAAACTTACAAATATTATTCCAAGAGCCTCTTAGTGAATTGGGATGGACTCTATGAAAATGATATCAAATATAGTGGCATTTACAATATGTTTTGTCGGAAAAAAATCCGCTTGTTTGGCTCAGTGACCGGTATCGACTACGCTGTCTACATAAACATATATGATAAAAGCGGACACGGAAGTTGATACCCAACTTTGATTTCAAAACAGTTCTCAAAACAATCATAACATCCCTCTTCTAAATCTGGAAACGTATTGGATACGAAACATTTGTCAAAACAAAACAAAATCACAAAGTCCACGGGAAACAGTCTGTTTCCAACCAACCTGCATAACGACCTAATTAAAGTTTTTTGAAGCAGGATTTCCGGTGGATAGGTTGGATATAGACTACTACAGTGCGGTCATTGACCTCAAAAGGGTAATGACCCCAAAAGGGCTAGCATTGTTTGTAAACAATCAGTTCTTTCCTCGCTCACGTGATCATGCATTTTTTTTCAAACCTCTCGCACATTTTTGATAAACTTTTGATAACACATTCTTTACTCTAAATTAAGCTTCAGTCAACTGAATAAACATATACTTGTACGTTGTGATATTTTCTTTTAAAACAAAATGAGAGTCACGTATGGTGTATGACGCACAAAAATACTACAAAAGGGCATTGACCCTTAGAGGGCTGGAGCTACTATTATCCCCCAGGATGTCGCTACTTTTATGCTGATTAACTGTCTGCATTTTATGCTATTGTAGTCAGAAGAAACAACACTTGGTAATTTGCACATCCGTGGAACTAAGATCCAATTTAGATTTGGTCAGCTTCTAAAAAAAAATATCTTAGAAAACGGGTAAGGTACTGTATTAGACCAAGGACGTCCTTGAATAGATTGAATGCCTGGTTTTCTAGACAATTTCGCTTCGACCACTCAGACTTTGTGCAAAGAAGCTCGTAAATCGTAAAAAAAAAAATTTAAAAACGGATATACGCAAGTCTGAGATTCGTTAAAATGGATTTTGTGTGCCGTAAGTTTTTTGCTATGTGTATCAGTACAAGTAAAAATTCTCAAAATATTTCTTTCGAGCCTTGAGCTAAGTGTTCCAAATTCAAAGAAGTCTAAGATTTGAAAGCACAAAACATGAAATTCACTATTTGGTATACCATGTTTTATGTCTTCAGTAACTTGTTTAACGTTAACCTTTCTCAGTTCCTGGCCTCACAACCCTTTTGGGGTGGGGGGCGCGCTCGCATCTGTTTTGGGGCGCCCAGAAGATATCATCCAATTAATCAAATCAGTATTACTGAGAAGGCATTACTGAGAATTCGTCAGACGGTAAGCTGACGCGTTTTATACTTAGGCCACAGGAAGTAAATTTTATGGATGACATCCGCGCGCTCATTAATTTTCGCCTGATTTCAGAAGAAAAAAAAAAAGATTTTTTTTTCTTCTTCAGGGAAGGTCGGATAGACGAAAGTGGGTAAAGGTTGTGTTGCAACCTAATCATTGAATGTAGAATTGACACTAGAGACTCTGTAGCATTGACTGTAGTTGCAGAAGTGAAACTTGATAGATAGTTGTAAGAGTGGCACAACTATGGAAGCTATGAGTGTAGTTGCCAACATGGTTAATGATACTAGTCTACCACACTAGTGTCACTTTAACTACACTGGTGCACTTCTTAAACACAGGAATGAATGCCTTGTTGGCTGTGATGCCATATTTTGTCACTTCAAGTCTTGTTACAACGTCTATTTTGAATATTTGCCATCTTGTTTTTTTTTCACCCATCTTGTTTTTTTTTCGCCCTATCTTATTATTTTTGCAGTCAGCAGAGGATGTCATCCATAAAATTTACTTGCTGTGGCCTAAGAGAGCGTTGGCGTTGTTTGCTTTAGTCCTTTCAGCATCACATGGCCTTTGACGTTTAAATCAAACAAAATTATTCTAGGGCAACATTCACTGTTCATAGTTCAAAATGTATGACCGCGAGTAACCTTACTGTAAGTATGCCGAGGTCCATAAAGGGAAATTTGATATTCTGTGGCTTATGAATGAATATCCAAGAAGGTGATTGGTTTTGGCTTGGCTTTTATGGGTCAACTTTCAGACGGTTTTGTATGTGTTTCATGTCGTGCCTTTATCTTCCTCACTGGGTCTAAGAAAAGCGAACAAAAAGACGAACAAAAGAAATGCCACAAGCCGTATTTCTATAAGAAGATCCTGCATACTATAAACCCAAAGATATGTCACTGTACGAAAACGTTTGAAAAGAAAACATCAAAGTTCTCTGGCGTGACAAAACGAAATCACGATTTTTTCAGTACTTAACTGAGTTTTCTTTCAGGGTATATCAAGAATTTGGAATGTTTAAGTCTAGCTAAATGCAACATCCTTGGCCTTTCCCTTTTGATTGTTTGTTTGAACCTTTATTTATTCCTGAGAAGCTCAAATCGGTCTGCATGAAATAATGTTTTATTTATCCACCAGAAAATAAAAGCAATGAAAATTCAAAGTTACACGTGCTTTCAAGTATAACAGTAACAGGTAACGTCGAATACTTAGTAATTTTCTGTTCAGCAGTCAGCACAACTTCATTTATAAAATTGACCTAGATTTTTCTCCACCTCTTTGTTTGTTCCTCTTCAACATGCTGTGGCGGATTTTGAAGGGGGTTGTCAGCCGTATTTCCTTGTAAAGCAAAAAGGGGTGAGTGTCCGGTCGTGAGCCCCTGTTCTATGTAGGTTCGTGTATCATGGCATCCAGCCAAAAGCCATGTTAAACACAATTGCGGTGGCACTGAGACGTCATAAGGTAAACAACCCCCTACTTGTTGCATGCTGATATCAAAGCAGATATTGGGAGGGACGATATCAACACGTTTCCTGACTATCAGGAATATAAGGATAACCAAACAACTTTCCTTAATGATGGTTTTTATTGCAAGGTTTATATAACACCTTTTCAAGATGGCACCAATTCAACCTGGTCAACTGTAAACCAAACAGACTGTTCAGTTTGATTCACTCGCTGTACGGTTTGATCCATTCACACCGGGTAGGATCCCTACTCTTGTCGTCAAGTGTGTTGGGTTCTTTAACGTGCTAGAGGGTTGGCTCCCCTTCAGACACGTACATGCACAGGGCCTCCTGATTTACTTCCCCTCTAACAGGCTAGGATGTCCCTAACTGGCCAAGCCAAGCACTCATTTTCACCTGAGTTAAGTGAGGGAACAAATGTAGAATGTTCCCAATGGTACAACATTGGGATACTAGGGGTTCGAACCCAGATCCTTTAGATTCCAAGTCAACAACCGTTAAGACCACCTTGAAATCAAGACAATTATTGCTCGCCAATTTTGAAAAGAAAACAAATGGAGAAAAAGATCCACTGTGTGACGGTAACGACTAGCCGACTTGGGTTTACGGGTACAACTGATATGATCACTCTTTTCTTTACCTTTTAATAAATTGGAGCTCAATCGTATAGAAAGAATGCATCCAACCTTACTGTATCTGTCATAACCTTTAGAAACGACCTGCTTTATCCAATGCCCATATCCTGTATCGTATATCCCATCTCAAGTTCTGTCGCTATTGTTTTCTGCTGTTGTCTATCATAATATGATGTCTATTATTACCTACCTTGTGAAAACGTTTATAAATAGCTTACGTGTTTCCAAGGAGGTTAACCTCCTTGTGTGTTTTTGTCCAGGTTGTCATATATGAAGGGATTTGCTTTACAAATGTTGATAACCTGAAGTTGTGGACCTAAGAATGAGAATCCCTTAGAAAAGACACTTTGAAGACCAACCCAAAGCCCGGAAAGACACAACATCGAGTTTTTCTAACGAAATGATTCACGGCATGGTGCTGGGTGTTGGTAGTATGAAGTGCCTTGCTTTATAGATTTGAGATGGTAAACCTTTACGAGAATCCTCAAGGAAAGACGGTTTTTCAGACAAACCCAAAGCCCAGAAAACGCAATATCTGGAGTTTCTACCGAAGATTCCCGGGGCTGCTGAACATTGTACACCAGGCCTTCCTGCTACGGGGGTGCGGGGATCGTAGAATTCGGCAAAAAAATCAGAACATTGGCCAGGGGAGTCAGTTCACTCGTAGATTCATGTTTCCCCTCCCAGCTGATCAACTCCTCTGGTAGCAAAACTCCCGTGGCAAATTATTCTCCCTATAATAGCCAGCGTAGTCAGTCTGATGGAGACTACTGATGTTGGTAATACGCTCGAGCCTTGCTCTAGTTGACCTACATTTGCCGATCACAACAGGGCTGGAATCTGTGCCAAACAGGCCGACCCGGGGTGTGTGTGGTAACATCAATCATTTGGGGACGTTCTGATGTAGTGTTTGTTATCAATGGAGTGACATAGGAGATCCGCCCACAATATGGTCAAAACAGACAGTGTTTACAAGTTTTTCTTTCCAATCTACTGACAAAAAAGAACAGCAGTTCAACTGCCAAAACAACCCAAACCTCCCATTGATAGAAAAGTCAAATTTTGTTGTGATTGTTGCAATGTCCAGAACAATTATTCAGCAAAATACATATCATAACATTATCTTCAGTTGCGCAAAACAAGCACAGAAACACAGAAGCCTGGTGAAGGAAACTTAGTGAGGTCAATGAACTTGACAGCTGCAGTACGGACTACATGTGACTATACGGTATACCACTCTTCTATCAGCGTTGGGCTGTAATACTGCAGTACCTGATAAACTGCTAGGGGGCGCAAGATTGCCTGCAGGTTTCACAAGAAAAATTGGTCATTTTCTGACTTTTAATTGCAAGGGAGGTGTATGGTCGCAATTCGCCCTGAAAACGCGTTAATTTTTAGGTTATGCGGTCCTCGATACTCGAAAGTCATACCAAAATTCAAACAAATCTTGTGCTGCAGGTGCGAACACATGCGCACAAGCACCCAAGCACCCATTTCAAAACCGGGCCCCAGCCGGGATGTTTTAAGAAAGGAAAAATTACAATGTATACCTGGAAGTATACACAAATCATGCCCATGAATCTTATTTTGACATTTTATGTATTTTGATCCATTTTCTATCATTCTTTTCGCCCCGGTTTGGAAATGTGACCTAAGCCCTTACCGGAATTGAAAACAACAGCTGGAGCAATGGAGCTTTTACAGACGGTTTGTAATGGATCTATCTATGATAATTGTACACGTAGCCTGCATGAAATGATAAATGTTGAATCTCTTACAATGTATTTTTACGTTTTCGGAAATATCCCAGTTTTTCTATGATCAAGTCTCCAAGCAAGTTAAACCTAAACGCAAAATTGTTAACGCTTTTTCCTAACTCTCCGTATCGTATACTAACAGTATTAGTTCTTCCATGTAAGTTTTGTAACAAGTTTGATCTGGTTCTAAGTGGAAAGGGCCATTAAAGTACATCCGGGACCTCAAGGTCACCAAGGTCGTCCGCAAATGAGGAGCTTCGTTCAGTGTACGTGACGTCATAACAACTTCGCGTGACACGGCCACATCACGAACAAAGTCACGTAAACTCGGCATAAATTCTGATTTACGTCATCAAAGTGTCTCACTCTATTTCAGAAACGATTCCTATCCCTTATCAACTATTCAGGGATGTATAATTGATCACCAAGCGCGTGGAATTGCGCACGTAATTGCTAATACATTTTCGCAGCATGCAATTTGGAGCAGAAATGGGTTTAAATCTAGGTCATTCTCTTGTATATATCATCAACTATGCCTAGAGGCGTTGCTATATATATGTGTGTGAAGAACTAGAAATGGGAAATTAAGAACATCAGCTTGAAGCAGTTATCGGAGTGTGAAATTGTCTAACGTTTTCAGACTATTTCCCGATACCGACGGTCACCGTATTTAGGAAAAAGGGAAGTCAGAAAACGCTGCGATGTATATCTACATCATATTCAACGGGGAAGCTATTACATGTAATCAAACACTTCAGAATAACGACTTCTATAAAATGCCGACATCATGACACTTCGGATGTGTGTTTTTGTGCTACATACAGTTATTTCTCAGAGTGCACATGTGTAACCTTTTTCCGAAGTGACCTTGCGGCTTCTGGTTAGGAGTTGGATTCCCTGCTGTCGTTGTCGCTCACACCACATGTATGCTAATGGAAAGCATTTATACGGTAGTTCTAAGGACACGTACTTGTATACTCAAGTCTGCATGAGACCCGCGTATGAAAGTCTTTATATATATAGCCTCTATCAGGCTCCACATGTCTCTGGAAAAATATTAAAACTTGTACGAGTATAGACAGGTGACAGCTGGCCAATGAGTATGGTTTGTGACCCACCTAACTTGTTTGGCATGTCATCTGTCTATATTTGTCAGATTTCTACTATTTTTTTCCGGTGACCGCCATAAGGACCTCATACAGATTTGAATATATACACTGAACATATCTAGTAATAATCTACCGTATATACATGTACTCCTATTACTCGCATGTATGTGTGCGTATGTCTTCTGTGTCGCAATCAGTGGGTGAGAGGGTCAACTGTTCATTGATTTCATTTGAGCTAAAGTTTCTTTCTAAACGATCATACTACGTGCTTCTAGTTAAACTATTTGACAATCCCCTGCTTGTGAAATGGAATGACCCAATACATCTAACAGTAACTAACACACACCCAGGATGTTTTTAACATGACGTCATAAATGGGTGGGTTCACGTGGAGCCAGTGTCCTACGTTGTTGACATTTGTTCCTTGCTTCAATGAGCCCACTGAGGACACCGTGAAAGCTGTTCGACCTTAACCCGTTTAGGTTAATGGGGGTTACGTCACACATAATACCAAGAGTCAAGGTCGTTGACCTTTAAATTGTTTACAATCATGGTGCCTCACGTACGATGTAGTACTGGACATATGTGGAAAATTGTGTGTACTAGAGAAACTGTGCATGTGTTTCTGTGTATGAATGTTTTATATAATTCTGTGTGTGTGTCTGTGTGTCTGTGTGTGTGTTCTTGTGTGTGTGTGTGTGTGTGTGGTATGTTTCCGAGTGTGTGTGTGTTTGTCAGTGTGTGTATATGTGTGTGTGTGTGTGTGTGTGTGTAAAAGACACAACGTTAACAACATAGGTAGAGATGCAATATTGTAACGGAATGTAGACACTACCTGGAACAGAATGAACTTAATTAATGTGTATAAATGAGATAATACATGAAATAAAACTTAATTGAAAGCACGTCAACCCCATATCCCAAGGCCGAATTTTACACAGCAAAGGCTTTGGAGCGTTTTGTATGTAGCAATTATGAAATGTATGTTTCTATGCGTATGTGTTTGTGAAATAGAGCAGAAACTGAGAAAGAGTAATAACTTGTCCAGGTCAGTTCAGTCCAAACTTTTGGCAACATTACACAATCCCATGCTAAGTAAACGGGTGGGTTTGGTGTTCTACGCACTAGTTTCCGGGTTATGTGCGGTTAACGCACGTGCCTGACATAAGATCTATCAACATCCCCACGCTAAACTCCTCTTAACTATGAAAATCTGATCCTCAGAACTTCTATCGTTTCAAATCTAAAAGCCTCAAGGTAAATGATTTGACACTTGAAACACTTTGCAGCATTGTCGGAGTCAAGTAACGCGTTAGCTTTTTAAAAGCTCCATGATACGCAGTTGAAGGTGTGACCTTGGAAAGACTCAATGACAAATCCTGCTATACTTGGAAACGATTTCAGTTCAAACGAGGACACCGTTTAGCAACATTAACAAACCGCAGAGGATCACGGGGAAGGGAGCGGCTCTGTGTATTGTAAATGTAGAAACTTTCGCTTAGCCTCCATAGCAGGCTCTCTGGGGCCTTTTTTGGGCTCATAATACACTTTTGCTGGCCATTTCTATTTGTACTCGGTCGCTGATTGCTGGTGTTTTCTGATACTGGCCTATGGAGGCTAACTTTCGCGGTGGTTTATTATGTTCTCGGTTTTAGCGGTGACCGCTTCACCGCGTATTTAAAATGCTACCGTAGGATCTGCTTGGAGATTAGCAGTAAGGCAGCATGGTGCACCGTGCAAGCTGCCGCGAACTTAAAACCACCGCGAAAAGTCCATTTTCCCGCTACCGTGAAATTAAATCTCCGCAAACTTAAATGCATTTACAGTACTACTCAGAACTGGTTTCCGCCAGTATGTAATTGGGCACCGATATATATTTGATGCTCTTCAGGCTAAATTAAGTTGTAAATACCGTGTGGTCGGCAATTCTGAAGTTGATATCAAAAGTCAGATGGGCCAATGAAGTGCGCATATGTGATAGAGACAAGTTATTACTCTTTCTGGGCTTTATCACATATGTGCACACCTCATATACCAACAACTTCACTTTCTTCTTCCGATATCTTAAAAAGCTCTAATGTTTAGCTTTCTTTTTTTTTGCAGAAATTCTATTGCTACATGGAGCTGGCGTTTCTATATACAACGTTATACTTTTCCAAGTTTTTCTAAGAGCTCTAGCGTTGAACAGGGTCCAGGCCTAGAATCAAGTGGTGCGTTGGCGTACCTATTAAGTTTGGCCATATTAGAACACGTGAAGGAACGCGTGAACCGTGCAGATCAGCCAGAAGAGGGCTATGGAAAGGTGCCAGCCACGCAGAAGGTGTACACAGGAGACTACCAATTTGTGGCTATAAATGCATATTAAAGAGAGGTGGGTGCTAAGGTCAGCTAAGGTCGCATAGTCCACCCACACAACACTCCTACACTCCCAGTCACAGGTGTTCTGAAATAAATGAGGCAAATTACTGATGTTACTCACGGTTTACCCCACTGACCCTCTCGCAATTAATTCATCATAACAAGCAAGCTCTATGAGTACCCTGGGAGCCAGCCGGGTTCGGGCAGCTGGGACATTTTATTCGGTGGCCTAAGACAGTCAGGCCCGCCGATCTCCTATTAGCGCCCAGGGTAGTTTAAGCTCAATGAGATCCACCTGCCTGTAGCGATAACTTCTTCACTCTCTGGAGCGCTAATGTGATATCGGCAGGCTGACTGCCTTGGCCCGAACAAAACTCGCTAACTGCCCGGTCCTGTCTGGCTCCCAGGGTATGATTATAGCAGTCTGTGTAACACAAACTCTGCTGTTCCGGGCTGTAGATAAGGCCCCCTTTCTACTAGACGGCGATCGCGATGCGCTCTCACTGCGACCTAAATATATGTGTAACCTTTGATTTCATACTGTGTATATCATACAGCATGTAAAAGTGTGACTGAGAGGACAGCAAAACACACAAAGTGTAAAAAAAATCGTTTCTTTTCTATACAATTCTTTGAGCGATCTGTCAAATTCTATGTCGCATGCAGAGATCTGAGAGCGCGGCGAGAGCGCCGTCCTAGTGGAAAAGGGGTATACTAGTAACAGACCCCTTCCAAGAGGCCGGTCGAATGTTAGGCGGGCTACTATAAGCGAGATTTAATCAGGCTATGATTATAGCAACAGCAGCTATTTTTGACCACATATGTACAGTAACCACTATCTTCTGCCGCATTTAATTTCTTAAAAGTAAAAGTGATCTCGAACCAATTTAGCCGAGTCAATGAGGCCTTAATCTTCCACTGGTCGTGACAGGGGATATGAACTGTACTTCCAGGCAGATACAAGGGCCCGGTGCATTTCCTGTATTTTACACCTGTGTTAACGTTTGCAACAATCAGTAGTCTTTACTAATACTTCACTTTTTTTGACCATTTGCTCCCTCCTTACATCTACTTTGAGACTTATGTTGTAGGGTACATGCAATGTATTGTACCAACGGTATTCCTATAGCTGATACTTTTCTACTAATTTCTAGTATGCAAGTCAGGTATCAAGCGACCATGACCGGGAATCAAACTTTCGACCTCTAAGTCCGGATGTAGAGCCGCTCATCAAGGTAGACCACACGCACGCTCTCTCTCTAACAACGTCAAAAACTCTCCAAGAACGTCAGAGGCAGTCCAGGCATCCAATCACCAGGAGGCACCGGTAATTAAGTTGACTGAGTATTCGGACAAGTGCTCTTGATGAGTCAATGAGTGGGTGTATACGTAAGTCGGAGACTCAGCCTGATACTCTACGTCTAATTGTATTAATAATGCTTTCCGGTACACTATCATCTGGCTGTTACGTACGAAGAGGCTAACCTGAGTATCAGCCTGATTAGTCTATTAGGCGCTCCCATACTCGGCGAGGAGGCCTCAGTAAGATAATCAGACTGATATCCAGGCTACGGAGACGCAACAAGTGGAACTTAATTCAGAATTAAGGGTCAAAAGCATTCAAGTTGATGGTAACTGTAGAAAGAACAAAACCAGATAATTTGTTGAAGAGTTGTGACTACCCATAGATTATGGTCTTTCTGATGTCTAAAGAAATGTGGTTGGGAAAAAAGGTCCTTTCAAAACAGTACTACTGTCCTCCAAATAGGATATCATACAGCTCATACAGGGGATTGAAGTCATGATTAAACAAGTTCTTGATAACAGGGAGACAGGCGTATTTATTCTTTTGGCATGTACAAATGACAGAACTGAAAATGGAGGTATAAGCAAGTGACAATGTCCAATATATGAAGTCATGATTAAACAAGTTCTTGATAACAGAAAGACAGGTGTATTCATTCTTTGGTAGAACTGGAAATGGCTCAGGTCAGTAGATCTCTATCAGCAAGTGACAATGTCTAAGAGATACATAAATTGCCATTATATATCTATCTACATGTACATGTTGACTTTACAGAATTGAAATGTAGTTGCTAAAGAGTATATGCTCAGCTATAAGATCATGGGTATCATAAAGTTACTTATCTTCATCATTCTATTAATAAATGTCTTAAAACATTCTAACATGAACTGTTAAACTTGAAATCCTCATATATAAATAACATCAAGTGTGGAATGGTCAATATGATTCTTGATCTTCAAACTGAGAATTCCTTCTTCCTCAATGCATTGGTGATAACACTGGCTGAAGTTAGCATTGAAATGAGATACTGTTGTTTCATATGTTCTTCTTGTCCTCTGTCTGGTACTGTGGCTGGTATATCCATGCTATTTGGTGTAAAAGCACATATTAAAATATATCATACTTCATAGATGACTTTATGAGAATACAACAATCATCTTGCATTCAAAAGCCATTTTTACATTTAACATTCTTTGAACATGTTGAAACATACCATTGAAAGCAGCATAATTCTACAAGGTAATAATAATTATTAAAAAAAAAGCGAAATCTTGACAAACTCAAACAAAAGTCCACTTCCTTACCCATATCTGTTCTCATTGTCTGAAGTCAGTGATTCAGATGTTGCACATGCTTCTGACCCTAGAATGCAAACAAGTACAGTAAGCTTTCGTCTGTGTTTTTTTGTGTTGCTGAAATTTGGAGATTTACTACTAAATGAAAGATAGGAGACAGGTGCTGAAAATCTCTGACACTAGTGACACTACAAAAGAAAATGTAGACAGAAGATTAATTTCTTACCTGAGCTACACAAACTATCATTCATAGGGGCTGTTGACTGTGGTCCATAAGGCATCTGGATAAAAAAACAGCATGGACCCATCTTATTAATTTTTAAGCTTTTTTCACCATTTATACATTCAAAAGGCATGAAAAGTAATAAGTGTCTGTCCACATTTATTCTTCTCTGAACTGTGTGGTATGAATTTGAAAAGTGCTTAAGAGAGCCAAAGGATTACCAATCTTACTTCCATTTCTACACATGAGCTCTTTTTTTGTAGTACCTAAAGCATAAGCACTCAAAGGCTATCACTTTTAAGTGGTAAACAATACCTTTCAGATAGAGGTAAAAGACCCCAAGCTTCTTGAGTAATCTATAATGAGATCAAGATGCTATTTTTAGATAAGACACATCTTCTGTTGTCTTTAAGTGGCACAGAATTAACTCATCAAGTGTACTTAACTTAGGGTGGATCTCATAGCATATGGGTTACATTATACAAACACTATGGTTAATACAGAAGATCAGGTTGACTTGTACCTACATCTGAAGATATATTCCCACTGTTTAGGAAGTAGCGGTGCCGAAGGTAGTGATCTGTTAGAAGACCGTGTAGGTTGGACCGGAATTGTTCAATTTCTTCGTTCATCTGTTCTCTGAGTACGCCATCTGCAGAATGTTATAGAAAGTCGTGGAATTTTTTGCCTTGAGGCCTTGAGGCATATCAAGAAGGGAACAAGTAAGAAAGTAAAAACAGCTGTGTTACCTGATCTTTAACTTACATGTCAAAACCTCAATTCTTCAACTTTTGTTATCAACTCCATCAGAAAATGGAATCAACACACCTAAGGTATCTTAAATTTGTGCATTGATATCACACACAATATACTGTAAGATTTTAAGCAATTGAAAATCTATAAATGAATACTTGACACCTGGCATGAATGTTCAGAGCACTACCCTTAAAGTTTCAAGTGTTCTTACCTAGCTGTCTCAAGGTCTCTGCTTCAGGTAGCAGCTGTTCATCCTCTATACTACAGTCCTGAGAATAGTTGTCTGTATTTGTCAGCCCACATTGCACAGTGTTTGTATCCTCATATCCACCAACCTGAAGTGTCACATTAACTATTATTGTATAAAACTGTTAAAGAGAGGAATGCAATATAATAGGAGTTGAACCCAATAACACAGGATCTAGAGTTAGCTTTTACTAGCTTTAGACTTGAGTCGACAATTGTGATATTGTTTTTACACTGCTTGAATCTCTTATGTTACCTGCAATTAGAATTTGCAATAAGCTTAACATTATATTTTTTTATAATGCCAGACAGAACTGTCCCTTAATAGTACTTTCATTGTATAATGTAAGATATATTATAACACTTTGGATTAAACCTCAAGTCTTTTATCAATTTAAGATATAGTCCTCAACTACAATTCCATACTAGTAGGTGTGTCAGGTATCATTTTGAATATTCCACCAGCATGCATATCAATCAATCCAGACAAGATATCTATATTTTCTGATTAAAAATTGCATTGCATAACAGGTCATCCTCTTTATTAGTTGAAAACAAAGATGGGAAGCTGAACCTGCATGTCCTGATAGTTCAGGCAGCTGCCTGTTGACTCCTGAGGTACCTCTCCTTGGCTGCAGTTTTCCTCCTCGTGTTCAGCACAGATCTGTTGTGGCTTCTCTTCAAGTTCAACTTCAAGAATCTGTACCTCTTCTTCTGCAGCCTTAAGGCATTAGAAAAAAAAAACATTACCAAAATGTCAAGCAAGTAACTATCAAATGAGATACTACTAGAATCTAGCATTACATTTACTGTAAATGCATTTAAGTTTGCAGGGATTTAATTTCACGGTAGCAGTAGTGGGAAAAAGGACTTTTTGCAGTGGTTTAAGTTTGCAGTAGCACCATGCACTGTAGTCTCTTACTGCCATGAAAAATGTTTGCGGTGGTTTTAAGTTTGCGGTGAAGTGACCAGCGCGAAAACCACGAACATAAAACCATCACAAAAGTTTCTGCATTTACAATAACTTTCTATACAAACAGAAGAAATTTGGAAGAAAATCAGCTGTATGCTTGCTTCTGAATTAATAAAACTATAACTGGTAATTTTATTCATTCCTAACTTTTGACATTTTCAAAAATCAAAGTACCAACATATCACAAGTGACAAAAGGAAATTTGATCTCTGTGAAAATCTGAGAAACCTGTTTGTTTCCCTCCATCTCTGTCTGTTTCTGGTTTGTCCTGTCTTCCTGTTTTGATGATTGGGACAGCATTTGATAATCTTCCTCTGTACACAAGTCTGGCTGTTTGTACCTTTAGGCAATGGTGAACAAAAATAAGTTGTAAACAATAAAAAATACATGATAATATTTCCTAATCTCCAAGTAGACGTGCTGTCTGGTTAAAAACATCCATATACATGGACCGATGGAGAAAAATGCAGACCACATACAATTTAAAGAGCAGAAAAATCTGAGTCGAACTTGGAGATTGCTGGTCAAGATTGTTGTTAGCATAATTGACACATGAGATATGGTTTATCAAACTTTGAAAATTTACCACAACAATCACTCAATAATCCCAATGATATAGATATGTTAAACTTAGGTCGTTTACATATATAGGGTAATGTTACCAGTCACCAGTGGGATGGGAGTTGATAGCCAGATACATCAGAAGGTAAAATCAAAGGTTCGGAGTCATACAGTGAAGGGGACCCTGTTGGAAGAGCTCCTGCAAACAAAACTTCCGAACTGAAGGTCATCCTTTTAGCAGCTGGGCTGGCCATTCTAGTCTGTAACAGAAAAAAGTATGAGGTGCAATAATTTCATCCCTTTTCGTAACAATTAACAAAATGAGAGATTTTCATAACTCTGACAAAATGGAATTTTTCTTTCCAATGACCAGTGGGCATAATGGATGCCAGAATATGAAAATAAATATATCTAATAGTAATGAATCAATATACTAGTAATATATATCATTGATGAGGAGTGAAAGAAACATGTGCATCTAAAAATGCAATTTTATAGCCCTACTCAGGATTGAAAAAAAATATCGCACATGCACAGAGGAAACCTTGCATTATCTAAGAAAATGATTGAAAACTCGGGTCACCAAATGGATGTCTGAACACTAAGGAATCAAACTACAGTCATAATTACCACAAACTTCTACGTTCTCAAATTAATCGTGAGGAAAAACTTTCTATGTGACAGAAAACGTCGTCCTTACAAATTTCGCGCCAAAATGTTGCACACGCGCAGTTGTAACTACGCATGCGTTGTAGGACAAAAAGTCCCGGATGTAACTCATTGCGCATGCGGATTTGTTGAAATGCCCGGATGTAGAGGGGCGGTCTGCTGTGGGAAAGTGTCGTCTGACCTGCAAGTGTCGTCTGATTTACATCATCTTTCGACTTTTCCCCCCTCAAGTTTTAACCTATTTTTCTCTCAACAAATGTTCTGCGCAGAGGAATACCTCCTGATTATGACGCTGGACGCAATCATGGTGAAATTTGAGGTTAGAGTTCCTTTTTTTTGGCGCAAACTTCCGATTCTATAAAATCTCAACTTCAGTAGGTCAGAGGACAAGTTCATAATTTGTGGCGACTAAATTATATTTTCGAGCGCAAGGAAAGATTTGTTGTATAATGACAACTGCATAGATATGTTTATCAAAATCAGGGGAAGTTTACAAAGTGAATTTGAAAAGACAGGGCCGTAAAGGGAGTAACGCTACATATTTTTATAATTTGTTGTCGTGACATTCTAGCTACTGGAACTAATTAATTTATTTAAAGGTCAATAAATTATACAGACGTGACAACTCAATGAGGGAAGAAGTAGATATGCAGTACTTCAAACCCTCCTTAAAACGCCTAAAAGCTGTAAATTCTACTTTGTATTTCTAAGATTTTGGCAATTGTATATTCCCCTGGGCCCCTTTTACATTGTCATGTCACTCAATGTCATCGTGATTGTTTTATCAAAGGGCTATGCAGTCTCTTTTTATGTTGCATGTAGACATTGTACTTGAGTTATATGGCTGTATTTGTTCTTTGGTTTCTTGACACTTCACAACTTGTAAGTAACATGAGGATTACATTCATCAAGGGTTGCTATGTAGTCATACAAATGTTATGTCATTCCTGTTTAATTTTTTATGACATACTTGGCAATAATTTTTCAAACATAAGTGCAGATAAAAGTTTTACAGAATCTATATGATCCACTATTGAAAGACAACAAATTCTTGATCTTACAATCGACCACTATTACTAAGAAACAAATTTCGCAGAATTCATAATTTGTTTTACGGCATTTATATGATCCTTACTATTCCTAAAATTTGTATGAATTATGGATTGTCTGAATTTATTTATTCATGTAACGGTTATGATTATGAATTCCATAAAATTTGTATGTTTCGTTGTTATGGATTGTACGAATTCTTTAATATTTGTATTCAGTCCAGAAAATTTGTGTCAATTCGAATTCTGTAAAATTCGGACAAACATGTTGAAGCACTTAATCATTACTCGAGCGTAACTTTTTGATAATAAGGAAAATTTTACTTTCAGGTACATGACAGCTATGTATTTTTCTCACTGAGTGTGGTTGAGTGGGCAGCAGTATAAGATAAGCTGAGGAAAGTGCAAGTTTGTCGCCATGAAGGATTCGGAATCAGAGGTCTCGACGACTGTGGCACAGATACAAGGTATGGTTCATAAAGTTTGGCATGATTCAAAACATCGCAACAAAATGTTCTGTCTAAGTTATGTGTATGAGATAGACTTTATTATATGACTGGCTGCATTCTTTAAATATTTCAAACACAAAGCTAAGTAGTCAAGTTAAAAATCACGCAAAGTATAACTCTAAACTTCTCAAGTTCAAATTTGTAATGAGAATAGTGCGCCAGAAGTTCTACGCGAAAGAAAGAACACACTTAATAGATGCTGTGTTTTACTATTGGATGCTGCATTTAATGCAGAATGTAACTGTTGGGTTCAAGCGCTGCCAAACTGACCACGCCAACAGCTCTGAGCTTTTGGCGTTGTGGTTTGCGCGTTGGGTTTGTGATGTTGTTCTTGTTCTTGTTCGGTTACTGGCCATGGATAACACCCCTAGTTTGTGTTGGGGAAAACCATCCAGGGCATGATCTAGCTGCCTGGGTTACTACTTGCCCTTCTAATTGTTTCACAGATTGCAATTATTACAATTTTTCATGATTATGTGTTTTTGTGACAGCCATGATAAAGGCTTTAGAAAAGGACAAAGATGAAGACAAGGTAGCACAACGGGCAGAGACGTTGTCAGAGCTGTTGGACAAGGTGTCTGGGCTACATGGTGACAGTGACAAGAACAGGACTAGTTCAGGAGAGGTAAGTTTTACTATCATTAGATTAAACCAATGTACTACTCTAATGGAATGATACAAAAGTATAGCATGCAAACATACAATTTGGAAATATATTAAAGAGGTATCTGGTTAAAGGTCATTTGGAAGCTACTGTAAATGTATTTACTTTTGTGTTGTTTTTATTTTGCTGTAGAACTAGAAGAGAAACAAAGATTTTAGCAGCGTGTGAAGTTCTTGGTTTAAAAAAACAATTTCATTACTAGTACAGTATAATTACAAAACACATAATGCTATGAATGTTTTAGCGTTAAGTAGTCCTTGTGCAAAGTGCAAAACATAAAAGCAATGTAAACATTTCACTCTGTACATACAGTACTGTGCAGCCCTTTCTTTAAAATTTGAGAAAGAACATGCGGGCATTATTTATTAATCAGGGTATGTGCTGTCTTATTACAGCTACAAAATTGTGCAGTCAACCTATGGAATATTGCGGTGGCAAAGAGAGCAGGGGGTCACCTCAGCACAGGCTTGAACGCAAGACGTAATTATCTCTTCATATGTTTCTAGTTCACAGTTAAGGCAAAGTTGTTAGTTAAATGCTAGAGTTATTACATTCATAATTCAGGCTGTTGCATTAAGAAAAGAAGATAATTCATCAAGTATCCTTGAGGGCTTTGTAAAAATGAAATGATAAATGATAGGTTCATTAATAATTTCTGAGTGTATATATTATGATGTCGTAATTTCATCTGTCAAATGTTTGAATGTGTCTATTTTATACCCCCTATCGCTTAATTGCATCAAGGTTATACTGTCTATTGTCATTTTGAACAGGTATTCTTTATGGGATCGCTAGAGAAAAAAGAGCAGTACTTACACAATGTGTTTGTCATTATTTATTAGTGACATTTTAAAGAAATGACTCAGATAAGGATGCTGTTTTAATGACTCTTACTTAAAACTCATTTTCCTTCGGTATTTTTAAAAGAAGTTCTTGCCTTCCTCATAAACTTAACTGTTGTAAAACTGTTTTAAAAGGTGACTTTTTTCTTCAGTGCGACATCTTGCTTGTCAACTTGCCTTCAAAGTAAGTCCTTTGGAAGGATCTGAGGTGGTCCTAAAGAGAAGGGTGATGGTAAGTTCATACCTTTCCTTCCATTACTTATAATACAAGCATGTGTATTTAATTTAGCACTTAGCAGTCAATAGTAATTGATGTTCCTAAACTTGGCAATATAGCTATACAATATATTCATGACTTGTTGAAAACTTTTGTTTCTAAGTTGCAGTTTCTTTGAGAAGTCATGACAAATCTTCATTAAATTCTGTATCTACATGTTATTGTAGCTGTACTTGTATAAAAGGAATCTGTATTGATATTGGCATAGCTGAATATCATCTTAGTCGCTTTTTTTCTTATTAAATGCAACTGTTTCCTTATTAACATGACTGGAACCGAGCATGTTGTAAAACGAATATGGGCACAACATATAGTAAATTATTACATTATACTATTCTTGCTATTGCATGCATGTAGGATATTTTGTTTTGCATCTAACTTCTTTTTTTAAAAATCACAGATGGCCAGTAAAACTGGACGAGCATGGTTGGACGGTGGCAACCCTTCCATGGCAGACAATTCCCTGTCTTTGGCATCAGAGGTAAGATATAACATTTCAGTTATCAGAGAGGGAGATTTAGGCAAATCTTTGTGATGGATACTTCCTGTAGATGGGTGTTGGATAGGTACAAAATGTCATAACTTGATAACGTGATAATATGTAATGTTTTCTAAACTTAGAGTGTTTGATATGACTTTGAGTTGTTTTGTCTCTCATTTGCTACCTGAAAGTGTCATACATGTTCATACAAAGCATTTAATTTAATCTAATTACTTTGACATTTTTACTAACAAGATCCTGATTAAGTACTATCAAGTTAAAAACATTTTACACTGTATCTGTAGATAGTGTACACTTGCCATACAGTTCTGTATATGCCAGTCACTACAATAGGCTTTGGCATAATGATGTTGTTAATAATGTCTTCATGCAATTAGCAGGACTTCTGCATGAAACTTGATACAGTGGCAGTACTAGTCACCTTTGTCCCAGATCCCTTGTGGTTACCTTTGCTCTGTCAGCTTAGTTTGGCACCCTGACCCTTACCTGAACCCCTGTGTCAATAGGTGGTGTGGTTTTACCTTTGACAGCCCTTTACACACATTGAGTGACATGTTTTAAAGGGAATTTAGCATTGCATTCACCATAGGATTTTCTAGCTTCACGTACCTAATGTTTCATCTATGATGTGCAATGATGTGACGTTAGTGCAAGATACTGAATGCACACATTGCACAGTGCACACTGTATCCAAGGCATGTATCACTTGATTGATTGCTTTCCTCATTAAGTACAGTTCAGTGTATGGTTGGCTGAATCCAAACGGACCACCTGTTGCTGAGCCTTCTTAAACATAAGGGCGGTTTTCGGGCGGTTTACTCCATTGAAACTGGACATATTTGGGGCTTAACGTTTTCCAAATATTTCTGTTATTATTCCAGCATACAATGTATTTCTGTGCTGCTACAGTAAAGTTAAGTACAGTTTGTGGCAGGTGGATTTGTGTGTTCTCAGTGTAATGATTTGCATTACATACTTAGATGACTCTTGAGGTACAATTAATTGTTTTAACCTGGCATATCTAAATCTGCCGTGCATGTTGGAAGCCAAGACATGATCAAATGTGACTTTAAATAGCAATTCATTCATCCAGTCTTGTCATCACCAGGCTTTGTTAATCATTTCTACAATGACCCTTCTGGGTGTGTATTCTAATTTAGAATCACGACGCCATTTGATAACTTCAAGAGCAGTGCACACAATAATCCAAGGATGATTTATTTGAGTTATGCTATTCTTAGCCAGAGTCTTAACACCATAAATTGGTACTAAAGAGCTTGCATGCAATACTTAAGATTATGAAAAGATGAAAAACCTTGAAGTGAAATCCAGATGTGCAACATGAGAATACTGTAAATGCAGAAATGTTTGCCGTGGTTTTATTTTTCCATGGCAGTAAGAGACTACAGTGCATGACTACAAATAGAATTTTTATTCAGCCTGCCTCCTATTGAAGTAAAAGCACTGCTTGTCCCAACTAATGAAGGATAAATGTATCTATCATTATCAAAAGAAACTGAATTACTACTTACCAGTCTCTTACTCAATGGTATGATTCATGATAAATGATAATTATCTATATACCATAATCCTTGTCAAGAAATCTAACAATGTAATTCCACTTAAAATTCCCTTTGGTCATGTATTATACACAACAACACAGTTTGGATACATATTGTATGTGTCTACGGACCTGCATAATTCTATTTTGATCCATTTATCCAGATTACCCCAGTTAGATCTTTGGGGGCCCTCGCTACTGTAATTCGATTCTTCCCTACACAAGTTGGTAATCTGCCGACTAAAGAGGCTTTTAATTCGGAAAATCCTCTTTGTGTATAGTACAAGTTTCAGTATTACTTTTATGGGATTGAAATAGCTGGTGAAGGCTTTGTAGTGATATTTCGTTACAGTCAATAAAACAAATTAGGGTTATTTACAATGATTGAATCATTGATCCATGGCATTGTGGATGTATGTAAATCCTGAAGTTGCATTGAAAGTGAACAAAGTTTTAGTTTAAAGGTCATAGAAGTGCATAGAGTTATAATTGGTGCATACATACAGTTACTATCTTTATGATGAAAGAATTAAAAGTCATGTTGGATTTTCTTCTTCCAATAATGTGATATTTTAAGCACTGTGTCTTTACAGGCTAGTCAACCTAATCATACGTAAATGTTTGGCATTCACAATTTCCAAGGTGACAGAAAAAAGGAGACTTTCGTGACCTGTGGCCTTAAGCAAGATTAAGAGGCCATGCGTTAGCTTACAGATTTATGTCAGTAATCACCGCCACCTGCCTGTTGTATAACATGAGCTTAGGGGTAATTCTGTGTAAGCATCAAAGGGGCATGGGGACAATCAGATTAGGCTTGGAACCAGGGCAGCCTAGTTTTGGCATGGTACATGTAGATGTTGTGGAATACTATTACTGTATTGTTGCTTCCTTTTGGTTCTAAAGAACTGCTCTGCACAAGTGATTGAGAGGCTTTTTAATAGAAAGATACATTTAGTTGGAATTTGATTAATGAAAGCTGGAGGTCTACAAACACCAGAGCTTCTACATGCACATGTAGCTACCTCCCTGTGCCTGTTACTCAGGGCTCTGTTTTAAAACAAAGCCATATTTCAGTGCCACTACCAGGGCCAAGAGGTCTTGGCAAGAATTTGGCCAGCTTCCAGTAACCACAACCTTATCCCCCTAAAGCGCCTTACCACTCTGGTTTTGGGCTTCTGTGACCCAGATGGGTTTAAATGCCAATAAGTTATTTGCATCACTTCACACTTGCAGAGTTAAGTAACTACATTTGCTAGATGATTTTGTTAGATAACTTTCTCCTCAAAAGTAAGATTTGTAAACACCAGACCAGAGGTAGTAGTAGTCATGATATACTTGATAGTAGGGAAAAGTTTGCCAGTAAGAGCGCCACCTATTGGACTAAAGGAGAACTGCAGTTGTCATGACTGTAAACAGGCCTTTCCAAGAACTTGGGTCATGTTTTTGCCCCTGCCAGTTAAATCCTTGATGTGCCTATTTTTGTTAGCTTGACTTCTCTAATATGTTGACGTCATGAAGCACTCGTAGGCATGTTCCAGTACATGTATACACATGAACCGACAAATTAACAAGATAGCAAAGTTTCTCATAAGAAGTTTATGTGTGTACCAGGTAACCTGGAACATATTCCTTACAAATGTTGGCTGTTGGTTCTTGTCAGTCTTTTATGATACATAAATTGTGTTTGCAAAATTACTGAAAGACAAGCACCATGTAACTTCTCTTTAATTTTGCCATTATCATAAATGTGATTTTATTTTTTCATCTATACATCGAATCCTAAGGCATTTGTTGATAAGGATTGTTGAAATAGTCCCTACAATTAACCCGATAAGGGCTCCCTTGACATAATGAGGTCACCAGGTCATACAATCCTACCCTTCCCTGAGGTAAAACAGCCATTTATCCACAAGTGTCACCAGGTCAGAGTAGTGAACCAAAACATGACAAGTCAGGTGACAGGTCAATGAACTCTCTATACATGCTTGTTACTGTCCAGATTGATTACTAATCCTCTCTCTGGCATTACCCTATACAGCTGTCTTCATCATATCAGTAACTTGTGTGCATGATGCATAGGCATGTGATGTAAAGTATACACAACAAACTTGCAGGCTGAAGATAGGAAATCATTAATCTGGGTTGACATCAGGTCAGAAACCTGCATTGCACTGGGATACTGTAAATGCATTTAAGTTTGCGGAGATTTGATTTCGCGGTAGCGAAAAAATTGACTTTTCGCGGTGGTTTTAATTACGCGGTAGCACCATGCATTGTTACAGTAGTCCCTTACTGCCATGGAAAAATGTTCGCAGTGGTTTTAAGTTCGCGGTGAAGCAGCCACCGTGAAAACCGGGAACATTAAACTACCACAAAAGTTTCTGCATTTACAGTATCTTTTAAAAGATACTGTGTCATTGTACATGTATGTGGAGCATCTGCTTATTTTTGGCTGGGCTTGTAATACAGCATAAAGATATGACAGAATATGATTTAAAGGCACAGACCAAACACTTCACCCATTTTGATACATTTGAATTGTCTTTTGCATGTCATAACTTGATTATTATTAAGTCAAGAAATGGTTTCTATCTATAATGTCATTCCAAGGATTTATGCCAAATGTAGGCTGCACATAAAAGGTTGTCATAAATGCACTTTCGTCTTGTAAAGAACACTCAAAATAGTTTGGCCATACATGTGTAGCTTGTCAATCTGCATTGTTTAAAGGTCATATGTTGAAACTTGTCATATAAGGTATAGAAGCAAGATTTATTGTATTTGCAGTTTACCTTCAGCTTTATGGTTTGGATGCATGCAGCTGTTCAATGTTTTGAACTGTGAATTACTGAATACAGAATTCTAACTTTTGATACCTTAAGTTTATACCAATGTATTTCATGGAAGAAAAAAAATACCAAGAATTGTATTTTGCTATGTCAGCCTCAATCTATAGTGTTTGGTAAGGCTTGATGACTTCAAGCATATGTTACTACTTGCACATGTATGATTGTGTTGATAAGGCTCATGATACATCTGCAACTTGTTACATACTTGAAAAAAGCATGTACTGTTTCTGGTAGGGATCTTTGTGATTCTGGACCGATATCTCTAGAACCTCTGGATGGATTGCGATTTCCTTTGCTATGGGGATAGAGTGTGTGACCTATTGTGCTATTAAGTAGATTAGAAGTTTGCTGTTGTTTTGTGGTTCGTTTTTAAAAAAATATTTACACCCCTTTTCCTGATATGGAGTGATCTGGCCTCATTCCCTCTGTCTCAACCTCCTTGGGGACAGCTAGCAGCTGTAACATGTGTTTTGAGTTTTCAGTAGCATGGGAGTGTGTGGAAGGGTGTTTCCAGTGCTATATGTCCAGAACAGAACGTGTGATTTACCTCCATGAAAAATGGAGGTATAGTTTTTGGTGTGTCTGTGTGTGTGTCTGTTTGTGTTTCCACATATTTGTGGTCAGCATAACTTTAGAACCTGTTGATGGATTGTAATGATATTTGGTATTTGGGTAGGTGTTTGGAAGACGAAGATCAAAGTCAATTTTGGATCCCCTGGTGTGTGACCTTGGTACTGCAACAGAACTTGGATTTTTGTATCTTTTGACATGGATATGCTATGGTCTTGATTTTTGGTGGCACATAGCTTGTGGTGTAAGGAAGAAGTGTTGTATGTTTGGGCCCTCTAGCAGCTTGCTCTAGAACTGCTGGGGCATTCTGGTCAAAATCTTCCAAGGAGCAAAAAAGAGCAACTGTGACCATCGCTGTCACCTCTGTATGGTGTGAACCATTATATACACATTGAGATACAATGTATGTGCCAGGTGCAGGTGTAACAATAGGAAATAAAAATGAAATGGTGCGGACACCAGAAAGGTTTAGTTTTGGATCTCACTGTTTACCATAGGTTCCTCTGTGAAAATTCAAGCGTCCGAAACGGCTAAGACGGCGTCTACAAGCGTCCAAGGGCGTCTGAGCGCATTTCAAACTCTCTGGACGCCTCCATTGCCGTCAGAAACGGCCGCGAACACATCGTGAGCGTCCGGGCCGTTCTGTCAGTTTTTTTGTTGGACGCCCAGACGGCTGAAAGACGTCTGAGACGGCCGTCTGAGACGGCCACTGATGGGGCTATAAAATACTTAGGAACCCGACGCCCTCAGACGGCTTGCGTCTGTCCTTATCCCCACGGGAAAAATGACGTTTTAACTTCTGCACATGCGCCAATTTCAGCGGGTGAATTCGAATTTCAGACCGTTGAACAATCCGGCGGTTGAAGGACATATGTTCAGAAGGTGACTATTTCTGTGGATTTTATGTCTGTTTGTTAAAATTTTGCTTACTTTTAGACCAAGGACATCACGTCTAGAAGTAGCAGTTGATGTTTCTACGACATTGTGCTGAGGTTGCGTTTACGGCGATGACTTTATTCGTTATTTATACTAAAAAACAATGTACAAAAATAATTTGTCGTGCGCCGACAAGGGGGATAAATCATACTACTTACCTGAAGCAACTGTGAAACGTAACGGACAGGAGAAATCACAGATGCCGTCAAAAGAAGCAGCGTCCTTCCGTTAGCTGACTGTCGATACTTTGCTGGCGCCGGTAAGTGAGTACTCAGTTTATTCTTATTTTTGTACAACATGTTGTTGCAAAGTTTGCCGACGACGGTTGCAAAGTTTCGGTGCCCTCCCCACATACGCAAAGGAATGATAAAATTTAGGATCTTACTTTGATGCCACAAAATAAAAAGACTTATGAACACGTTGTAAAATATCTGTGGTTTCGATTAAGAATGATAATGCTGTTAAAATGTAGATTTAGACAACAGATAATGAGATAGCACCTACCGATTTTGCCGTCAATGAAATCGGCCCTCCCAACTACTAGGGGTTGGGAACTTATGAAACGGACGAATTTGTTTCGCTACCGCGAAATAAAAATGACATATGAGCTTTGTAGAAAATGTACTGCACATTTACAATGTATCCAGTCTTTAATTAAGACTATTGTGATTAAAATGTACGATAGAGAATTAATTAAAACGTCCTGTATTCACCCTTGATGTTATGTGGACTCGTCCATTATGATGTAACGTATGACAGTGCGGGCGGCTCGGCGGCACAAAGAGCCGCGGATACGATTGAAGGTCGGATTGAATTTCATACATGTAGCAAAGTTTATCAAACGCCGCGAAGTATGTCTGAATTTACGAAGAAATTTGTTCAAGTTGCGTTTGATTTTAACTAAACCTGACGGCCCGGTCGTGGGTGGTCTTCCACTGCCTGGCTGAATATTTGTTTGTTTGGTATGTGGCAATGTCCCAACAGGCATAAAATTATAGCCGTGACCGGACGGCGTCAGAAACGGCGTCCGGGCAGCCGTCTATGCACGTTCCAAATTAAATGCACCGGCCTATTATGAGTTTCTACCGTACTGCCTGACTAACTAAAACTGTGTCTTGAAGAAAAAATATTTTGCTAGGAGTTTGGCCCAGATATTAACCTTTAATAATATAGCGATGACTGCCTCTTGGCCTTTCATTCCATTTTCTGTCGAATTTTACGATCTGTACCCCCCGTGGGAAGGCGTGGTGGAGGCTAACCGCCCGTACCAGCGGCCTGGATTACGCCGTTTATGCCCGTCGCAATCGGCGTCCGATCCGTCCCAGCAGCCTGGATTACGTCATTTACGTCCGTCGCAATCGGCGTCTGGTCCATCCGCAGAGACGTCTGTTCCCAGCGGGGGGGCCCGCCCAACGGAGCGCGGGAGCGTCCGGCTGCCCACTTTCAGACGCCGTCTCGGACGTCCCGAACGTCCGACCGGACGCGTCTAAAGTGCCAATCTAGAGGCGTCCAAGCATTTGTTATGCCGTTCGGACCGTCTTGGACGTTTTGTCGGGCGTTCAAAAGGCCGTCCCATGCCGTCCGCCGCCGTAACCGTCCAAAGCGTCCCAATAATTTAAGACGCCTTGGACGGTTGTCGCAAACGGCGTTTCGCCGTCTGAGACGCTTGAATTTTCACAGAGGTAGATATATAACTTAAGAACAATGATGGAATAATTTTGCCAAACGTCAAACCATATCAACCCCCACAACACACCATACGCACCATCACAAAACAAAACATTTCAAGCAGGTTTGAGTTTTCAGACTCTTGTTACTACCTGTTTTTGTGTGATATCACATCTATGGTTTTTACTAATCAGCATAGCTGGCTTTTTGACCAAGTACAGCTGTTCCATTGTTTCACTTCTCATTAGAATCAGTAATATTGTTAAGACAGTGTGGTATGCATTTTTTAGACTGACCAGTATTCTCATGATTCGATTTGATTTGATAGCTTTGTCCACCTCCGTATTTTCTTCCCTTTGGATACATTTGTCTTTCAATGAATTGTAGCTCAATAGTTTTCAGACATTTAGGGATAGTCCTAAGGATAAGAAACCTTTAAATGTAAAGCTCAAATTTTGTGGAAAACATGAAAAAAATGTTCAAAATTACCAGTAGAACACAAAATCACAGATTCTGTGAATGGCTGTTCTCTGACCAAAGTACCAACACTGATATAATGGCAGACAACATTTTCCATTGCTAAATGACACTTTTATTTACATTCTGGTTATGTGTGGTGACAAACATATAATGGTGGTATTTTTCTTCAGTGTCTTGAAAAGTTGACAAAGAGTGTGCTGTCAGCAGCAGCAGAAGGGAAACTGTCAGAGGATGACAAGGAGAGACAGAAGACAGAGATTGAGAAGGACATGTTTAAAGTCTTCTGCTACCAGGCTGAATCAGTAAGCATTAATCAGTGTTGTTTACGCTCATCCAAGACTATAAATTGTATTCCCGCTCTGTAGTCTCCATAACTTAGGATGCAAATGATGATACTGTTTATCTTTATTGCTATTGCCAGATACATACAAAAACATGATACATGTATATCGTAAAAGCGACATTTTTCACCCTTGAGTTGAGGATCATAGAAGCTAAACAAACTTCAATCTCAGATAAACACATGTTAACTTTTAGAATAGTTATTGCTCCATTGTGGTCAAGAAGTAATACATTGTTAAAGTAGAGAGAAATTGCCAAGTCTTCATTGCATATTCATTGTTCCTGTTGGGAATGAAACAGCATACAGTTAACTCATAAGATTCTTTTTTGATCTATTACAGGCTGTGGCTCAAGAACAGCATGATGTGGCCATGAGACTTGCCCAAAGATGTAAAGAGATGCTGGCCAGGTTGCCAAAAGAAGTAAGTACAATGCCATGTGAACAATGCTAAAACTGCAGTGCAGAATAAAGTCAACAGAGGACGCTGTAGTGTTGACAATTGCAATGATGAGGGCTACATGACATGATATTTGTTTCACACTGGCAGCCAGATTGTTTTAGTGAATAGATAGATTGATACACGTTGTAGTTAATATTATAATCCCGTATGCAATATGCAAGCAATTAACATTATTCTTTTTTGTAGATAATTCCTTTTTAGCTTGACAAATCTGTATGTTTTTTTTTTTCAGACAACATTCCTTGCAATGCTTTGTTACAACTTTGGTGTGGAAACGTATCAGAAACAGAAATATGAGGAGGCTGTTGCATGGCTCAGGTAAATTGAAACATTACATGTGCATTGTACTTTTTGTTTTAAATTACTTTCCCTTAAGTTAAATGACTAATGATACATTGTACAATGTACAAGGTTGCTTAGATAATAAGATAGATACATTGTAGTTATAGCACATTTTGTACATTAAATGCATAGTAGTAGTATTAGATACATTACTCACATGCATATGGTTCAACAGTGCACTGTGTAAATTTCTTTTATGATAAATACAGGGAGAGCTTTGAACTTGGGAAAGGTACTGGACAGCCAGCAACATCAAGCAAAAGCCAGGTACAGTTTATCTTACTGTTATATTAACAGTAACTAGATGAATAGACAATCTCTTAAAAGCCTTACATGCATCATGATATTTGGCGTGTAACATAAATGTTTCTGTTTTCGTCACCCATAGGCAAGGACTTTGAGACTTCTTGCTAGTGCCTATTTGGAATGGGACAGCAAGCAGCACTGGCAGAAAGCACTGAATGCAGTAGGTATGACATCCTGACTATCTTGTACAATGTACATGTATATTAGAAAATGTTAACAATACTCCTCTGGGTATGTAATTTTATTGATTCAACATTGTATAATATTAGACTGTTGTAAAGCACATCTATAGGCAGATGAGTATGTCCTTGGTAGTTAGGAAAACTTTTAAAGGTATGAATTCAAGATAGGAATAATGCAGTAAGTTTTTGTGTGGCATTTTATATGAATCATAATGCTTTAGTTTTGTGCTTGGACAAGCAGAAACAAAGATTCTATAATTTATGTAATTCCAGACTGACTGCCAATCTTATTTTCACAGGTCTGGCCAACTCGGTAAGTAAACAATTGTTGTTGTTGTTTTTGTTTTTGTGAGTGTTGTTCAATAAAAAAGGAAAATAACAGTCTTGACTATCTGTTAATCAAAGGAAGTGTTGACATGTTCTGCAAAGTTAGCATGGCCCATTGGTTATCCATTTAAATGATCAGACTTATTTGCCAGGGTAAGCTACGTAATTATAATTTTTTGGCATCTACACAGGGGTACAAGCATTCTTCATCTATTGTTTTTACTTTAGGAACATTCCCATCCTGCTGGTCTACACCTTAAGGTTCACATCCTCCTCGTATCAGATACTGTGGAGGACAACAGGCTTGTGTCAGGTAAATCAACCATTTTCATCAGTTTGAAAGAATCAAATAATCAAGAAATTGCAGTGGAATTTGAGTATTAGTAATGTTACAACAATGTTGGAGACATTTGTATGTTTGTGTAACAATATTTTTGCCATTATTTTCACAGCTGTAACAGACTGCCTCCATCATCCAGAACTCACTGTGGAACTAGCACTCAACACAATCAAACTGCTTATAGAACATAAAAGGTATGAGAGACAATATTACCTAGAAGTTTTTGTACGGTTTTCTTGAATAGTTCAGACCATTTGAAGGGTGCGTTTCAATGCTTTTTTAAATGAAACATTCTTACTGTTCAGTACTGTACTATTGTGTAGAATGGGGTTGGCATGCCTTTTCTGGTGTACTGTTTTGATTCACTGTTAAATCATAGTAAGCCCGATCTAGTGTTAAAAGTTGTCAGTCAATTATTTGTGAGTCATAATTGGTCGCCTTAGGTCTACAAAGCACACACTTGCTAATTGCTATATCCTAAAATCAATTTCTTTGTACGTTGTTTCATATTGCAAAGTCAAAACACTAGGCCAAAAGTGATAATCATCGTTCGAAGACTAGGTTTGCCAAACACTCCATGAAAATGATAATATGCAATATTGAATAAACCTGTTACCCAAATATTTTACCCAGACATTGTCAAGCATTTGAAAGCATTGTAAATTCTCATGACTTTTCTGTTTAGCATTTTCTGTTTATTTAGGCATTTAGCATGCCTAGATAAACCACTATAGCAATACCAGGATCCTCCCATGCAGACCCTCTAGGATATCCCTAACATATCTGTTTACAATCTGATAGAGCACAGCTGGCACTAGATGGGGTAAAACAGCTGACCCAGCAGTTCCAGGCCTCCCCAGAACTGGGGAAAGTTTACCTACTCCACCTAAGGATTCTACTGGACAACAGACAGATGCAGGCAGCAAAGGCCCTTGTAGAGGACTGCATTACTGGTTAGTTTCTATAGGTTGTTAAACTGGAGGCTGGAGAAACCTCAGTGGAAAATGGTATCAAGGTTAGAAACAATGGATAGAATCTTGTCTTAAAAGTTGTATGCCTAACCCTTCATTGTTGTCACATCATTTTTCGCATGGTTAAAGAATAAGAGCAACCCAAAGATGTCTAACAAAGAGGGTTTTAAACTTTGACTGTATAACAGTAATGGACATTGACTGTTATTTGATATTATGCCAAACTGAAGTCAATATGTATTATATCATGATTTTTATTTGACAAAATTTCTCTTTGCAGGTCACAATACCACACAGCCACTAGATACAACTACCAGGAAGCGTTTCCACCTCCTTTTATGGGAACAGGCTGCCCAAGCATATGAGGTAGACCAGATCACAATAATGTATTCTGTCTATAGAAGAGACTTTCACCATGAATTCTGTTAGTAGTTATTTGTAATACGTACATTCATATTACATACAATGCATACATTATTGGATGTTGATAGACGTTGTATGTTTTATTTCTGCAGGCAAACGAATATGAAGAGGCACTCAGATGGTACGACTACTCAAGGAACTTGTTCTCTTCCAATGATAGACACGATAACAACATGGCCAAATTAGAGAGGAACAGGAGTGCATGCTACTTACATCTCAAGCAGTATGATAAGGTACAGAAACTAACAGGGCCTAGTTAGGGAGGGTGATAGCCTAGTTAGGGAGGAGAATAAAGGGTTTTGCTGTGCATTTAAGACTCCTGAAAAAGAACCAGAATACCAAGTAAGGTCAAACCTGCACATTGTCAAGTGACCACTTCTATGTATGGACCATTTGGATAATGTGGCCACTTTTTGGTGGTACCTTAGATAATTTTTGCCATTGACACAAGCATTGGGAATCCTGTCTATAGTGACCACCTGTCAATATATGCAAGACGGTCCCTGGGTGGTCTGCTCGGGCAGGTTTGACTGTGAACGATATTGTTGTTAGACAGGCAAGTAGTTTCATATATTGTGAGATGATTAGGAAGTATAACTATCAGGAATGAGGATTTATTGTAGCATTGTTGTTGGTGATTATATCTGCTGTAAGGAGAATAGTGGTGGTAGCAAATCAGCACTTAGGACAGGGTTATAGCAGCCAAGGATTGGCAATATAAAGTTGTGAAAGTTTTTCAGTACCAAGGACAGGTCTTTGCATATTGCTACATGTAGGATGTGATAATGATGGTGATGAGAATACAGGTTTTTAAGTACCAAGACCTTTTCAGTGTCAAGGACATGTCTTTGCAGATAGCTACATGTAGGATGTGAACAATGACAATATAAAGAATACAGGTTTTTAAGTACCAAGAACTTTTCAGTACCAAGGACAGGTCTTTGCAGATAGCTACATGTAGGATGTGATAATGACAATATAAGGAATACAGGTTTTTAAGTACCAAGACCTTTTCAGTACCAAGGACAGGTCTTTGCAGATAGCTACATGTAGGATGTGATAATGACAATATAAGGAATACAGGTTTTTAAGTACCAAGACCTTTTCAGTACCAAGGACATGTCTTTGCAGATAGCTACATGTAGGATGTGATAATGACAATATAAAGAATACAGGTTTTTAAGTACCAAGACCTTTTCAGTACCAAGGACATGTCTTTGCAGATAGCTACATGTAAGATGTGATGATGACAATAAGGAAAAAAGGTTTTTAAGGACATTTTCCATTTGTTTTACAGGCATTAGAGGCAGCAAGGCAGGCTGAGACATGTGACCCCACCAGCGCCCACACCCAGTATGCACTCTTCAAGATTGGTCTTTTACAAGGAAATAGTGATGCTGGTGAGATTGAACGATGTTATTTTCAACAGTTGTTTTTTGTTTGTTTGTGGTAACGGTTTCCACTTTTGAAATTTGTTGTTTGTACATTAGGAAAATACTGTATGTCACAATATGTCGTAGCACATTTTGTGTACCCATTTTTTTCTGTATCTTTAATATTTCTGTAGCCATTGAGGCAATAGAGAAAATGGGCACTGTGGATGAGAAGGGAGAGGAAAACAGCACTATTGAAGGGCTAGTCTGCCTGGCAGCACAGCTGGCTTTTGAGGTTAGTATTTTAGATATGATTCAGTTTGCTTACATAGATTACATTGCATTTTGTTGTTCAACAGTAACGGAACTATAGTTAAGTTTTTTACCCATGCATACCATTGTGTGAAGTGCATTATTTTATGTCATAGTCTGTATAGACTGACTGACAATGTAATCATGCTGAAGTGTCAAGTGACTAGCACATTTCAGTGAGGCAGTTTTGACGATACTTTGCAGTAGGCTGAACATTGGTAGTCTAATGATTATCTTAGATATGTTCTTTTCATGGCTTTTGTCAGTGTATGCGGCTTGTTTTTCAATCAATTACTTATTTTCAGGAAAGTAACAGGGATGTGGCAATAAGAGCGTTAGAGAGACTGGTGCAACATTCTCACAACATTCAACAAGTTCTTACTGCTATCAGGTAAGCAGTTAAAACATCTTAATTGTTGAACTATTTGTCATTTTATATACAAAAAGCCTTTGTTTTTACCATGTATCTAGAGATAGACAAAGCTATGCTTCTTATTTTGCAGCTGTCATGTGTCTTTGGAATTTACCTAAAACTTCAATCTGCAAAATGTAAAAATAGTTTGACTACATCAATGTGACTACGAGGTTTATTCTAATTTTAAATATTTTTTCACAGATGTTTAACAAGGCTTCGTCTGACCTTCTCTGCAACATCTGAAGGGCAAAGGTTTGTAAGAAGATAAATGTCACAGTGATGTTTTATTGGTATGTTACAGTTCACTTGAACGCTTTGCCTTACTGTGATATATCTAGCTTACTGCTACCACATAATATTGTGTACTTTTTTATTGAACTAATGAAAACTCTATCCTCCATTGCAGAAGCAGTAATGACATAATCCTGTCTTACCTTGAAACAGGTAAGTGCAATGACTAGTGCAGGCCCCTCCCCAGAGCGTTACTGAACGGCGCAGCGCCGCTCTCAAAAACTCTCCCGCCACTCCCCCGATTTGTAAATCTAGTGTTTTCTCTTTGTATTTTCAGGGATAACTAGCAAAACCACCCGACTCTGCTCAAATTTGACCAAGAAATCGGCAAGCCTTCTCGGGAGATTCACAATAAATCCTTTGTTTTCATTGAAGCTGGCGTGGGGTAGGGTGGTATCTAGCGTGAAAAATCACAATCCTTTGTTTATGTCTTCTTGTTATGCTTGTAAACAATAGATGTCGGTGACTTTAGCATACGTCAACCTCACTAAAAACCTGTTTTTCAAGACGAAATCAAAGGAAAACCGATAGAAAAATAAAGAGCAGACCTGTCAGCACATGGTCAGCGCATTTTTAAGAGCTGAGGACTCCTAAACTGTTATTTGCAGTGATCTCTTTCCGACCTTGGTAAAAATCCATTCCTTGCTTTCTTCTTTCATCAAAATTTTGTTTATTTGTCAAAGATAAGCTGCATTTTGGCCGCTAGTAGCTCGTAAAAATTTGTATTTCTAGCCGAGGCCTGGCTTGCCGGCAGCCATTTTTAATGAGGTCACATGATGCCATTTCTAAGCTCTGATTGGTTAGCCCTAGATTCTCTGCCCTCTGATTGGTTTAAAGTAGGATTGCATTATATATTATGTTATTTTTGGCGGGAAGAGTTACCTGCTCAAAATAAACATATTTTGGAATGATTTACAAGCAGTAGCTGTCTTTGTGACAATATTCATTAAAAATATAGCCTAGACTTTTTTGGTTGTAATTATGCCCTTCCCAAGGAGGTGGCTTCTCAGCTATGGGGTTGTGGAAAATTGTACTTTATTATTTTTATTTTTATTATGCCAATGTGTTTTAATATTGTTGTTTTAATATCATGTCAAGTTGTATTTCATACATTTTCAATAGATTTGGTTTATAGTTTGCATTGAGAGTATACTTACTTGCAACATGTACATGATGTTCTTTACAGGGGGATTTCAAATTGTCATTTATTAAAATTTTGCACTTAAGTTAATTGGGCTTGATTTTCTGTTTCTTTTAGTCAGTAAGATTTTACAGCTTTAGTTTCAGGAGAAGACATAAAATTGCAAATTCATTAAGGCAAAGTGCAACTGTTATACAGCTTCTCTGGAGGAGGGGGTGGGGGGAATCACACTCTCCGGACCACTCCCACTCATAGCCTGTGACGCTGCACGTGGCGTTGACCGCCGTAAGCTTCATTATAACCCAGCACCACTCCCCTAAAAATTTCTGGGGAGAGCCCTGCTAGTGTTATATTATAAGACTCCGATTACAGAGCAATTATAGTGTGTTAAGATGCAGCAAGAGTATACTTCTCCACTTTTATTTTCAATGTTTGTTTTTCCTCTTAATCTCACTCATTCACTCAATCTTTCTCTTGATATTTGAAAATTATTGTAATCTAAGTTTTGAGCCATCCCTCGGACAATTCGTGCCTCTAATTTTGTGAGTGTAAACTGTATATACATGTACAACAATTATACTGGCATTTGAATCAGAAACACTTTTTTTTTTCTTAAGCTCATAACAAACTCCAAGAATTGAAGAAGACCAAAGAGGATGGCATTGTCAACGAAGCAACGTGGTTCATGAAAATAGGTAGGAGCAATTTGCAATGTTACAGCAGTTCTTCATTCATGACAACATGTGTCAGGCTTAAAATATGATGACTTCAGATGACCTTATACAATGTCATGTAGAAGTATTTTATACTTGCAGAATGAAGGTAAATCTACCAAAGAAAGATGTTACACTGTATATAAAATTAATGTAAAATTTGAATAGATTTGAATTTGTAAATAAATGATTGTCTGAAAATTATGTTGACACCTAGAATATTTTTAATGCTAACACCAGAAGAACTGCAGTTATTATAATGACAATTTCGTTTTTTTGGGACAGCGTGGAACCTTGGGCTAAAGTGTGGAGAGGACACCAACATGATGCACCAGTTCTTCAATATGTGTTTCAAGGTATACCTTTGCTCAGCTCTTGTAATTCTTAATTCTTGTCCTTTGTTGCCACCTCTTAAAAATTATGGTAGGTGTCGTTCTTGTGTTGTATGATTACTTCTAAGGGATATTTTCATTGTACACAGATGAGCAAAATGTAAAATTGACAATGTCATTACTGGTTGTTTTATGTAATTTTCATCTTTTGTCCAGTTTTCTTCCCTGTGTCCGATGGACATGGCCAACCTGGTGAGAAAGAAGACTTGTGCCCTGATGGCAGCTGCAGCCTGTCTACAGTCAGCCAGAAATGTCTCAGACCCAGGTGAAAAGGTAATGATATCTAAACCACATTTTATTTTCTGTAAAATAATCATGCAGAAATAAGGCACTTATTAACATGAATTTCCTCACTTTACTCAGGTGTAGGTGAGTGATTGTTTCAATTATGGCTGTCCCATGGATAGGACATATGGAGGTCCTTTTATTGAGGAGAGCTACATTTGTACACGTCAAACATGTAAAAGAACCCACCACACTTATCAAAAAGAGTAGGGGCCCATCCCTGTGTGAGTGCCTGGATGAATTAAATCTGTCAAGATAGCTTTATGTAATCATCTGTACAAACTTGGTGTGTTATGCCACAACAGGAAGTTTACTAAGCATGCATTACAAAAAATTAAGCTGCTTATATATTTCAATTAGTTTAATTTTTATACTGCTACAGAGATTATCTTGTTTAGGGATGCAGAAAAATGGTCATTGTAGCCCAAGAAAATATTTCCACTCTAGTCTTGTTACAATTGAAAAAGTCAAGGAATTTTTTTTTAATTTGCAAGAACTACATGTAGCAACGATTCTAACCCCAAGCAAGAAGTTCAACCAAACATCTTAAAACAAAATTAGTGAAATTCAAAGTTAGTACATGTACACCAAGGTGTAATCTAAACAAAAGCGTTCATGCTTATTGTCTGTTTTACAGATGGAGATGTTAAAGACAGTCATCCTTCATGTTGATGCATGTCGAGAGACTTGTAGGGAAATATGCAACAGCAAGATAACAGACACAGGTACAGTGAGTCTTTTGTCTTCATGTATACTGATATCATAATCATCATGCACAGATGGATTAATCCCCAGAGGGTCATTTTAGGCTACTACGTATTTCAAAAAACGTTTTTACTTTCAGTTTGCAATATGGGCCAATCCAGTGTAACTGAAGGTTGCTCTCAGATAAGTAAGTCTTGGAATGAAATTGGAGGTTCTTATTTTTCTAATGATTTTTATTCAAACTGCCTCCACTTTTAATTACCATATTGTGACTAGATATTGTGATGAATATTGACTGTTAGATACACTTATTAACCTTAGGGAAGAACAGCAAAGACTCATTGATGAGATACCATGATAATTTTTTCAAACCACCGTGAAGTTTATTTATTACGTGATCACAATTTGTAACAAATCTTGATGAAGTGACCCAAGCTTAAGGTATATGATACATGTCATCTGATGTACTTTGCGTATACACAGTGTAATACTATATGGAGTAATACTTCTTAACATGCAAGTCATAACTACATGCTTGTACATGATTAAATGTGCAATGTTATATACAGATTGAAACAAATGCAGAGATCATCAATACTTCATACAAATGTACGTTTATACGTAATACTATACTGTACATATATAATAACAACTACAAAGTATATATGATGTAAAATTGTAAGCATTTTTTGTGCTTTTTACAAGCAATTTCATGTCACTCTTCTAACTTTACTGATCAGGCCATGAAGACACAATGTCGTATCTGGTAAAAAGAAATCAATGTTTCATACCAAAAGTCACTTGCAATCATTCAAATTAGGGATGTCATGAAAGTGCCATATTGATATAAAGCGCAAACAAAAGCAAGCTCTTATAAGATGCTTTCATTCAAAATTACATGATAGCACACACCTTAACACTTCCTGTATTCAAGTTAAACGGTTGTTACAGCTGGTAAGTCTTAATTTACATTCAAACATGCAGATAAATGATAGTTTAAGCAAATAGGCTTTAGATTGACAATAGAGCATTGAACCACAATGGTCATATGCTTTGGACCAAACCACTCTGAAGTGTCTGGGTCATTGGAACCTGTTAAATCATCAGGTATCAGGCATCATGATGCTGTATCTGGTCATGATCAGATGTTGTTGTAACGGTAGCTGTGGTGTTTGTGTCATTCAAAGCGACACTAGGGTCTGGGCCAACAGAACGATTCCTGGCCCACCTCTTCCAACAAATGGTGAAAAAGATGCCACCAATGAGGACAATGCTGACTACTGCAGCAGCAATGTAGCCAATGAGAGTGTACGGGGAGGAATTTGGATTAGACTTTGGTTCTTCCGAAGGTGAAGAGTGAATCAGAAAAGGCAGGGAGACAGTGTTGGTACTTTCAGGATAACTCTTGCCCAGAGTCTCCATTTTGTGTGAAGTACCAGCACTAGAAATCTGTGAAGTCAACAGTGACATGATTGGGGCAGTTGTTGGCGCATTGAACTGAACATCAGCAGACAGTGTGGCAAATGTGGAGCCAACAGGACTTACTGCAGTACAGATGTACAGACTAGCAGTAACATCTGTTATGGTGATGTTATCATTCACCTCCACAGTAACCCTACCACCTGATTCAACTGTTGCATTCTGTCCAGATGGGAGAGTGACTGTGATGTCTGGAGAAGGGATTCCTGAAGCTTCACAGACCAAATGGTTTGTCTGCCCCTGTGCCAGTGTGTTATTCTTGATCCTTTCGAATTTTGTAATGTTTGGCTCTTCACAGATCAGATCTTTAAGATGAATATCTTTCAGCTTTTGCCCCAAAAACTTGTTTGGTTGTCTACAAACGATCTGGTTTTCAAATGAATGGGACCCATTCATTTTTTGCCTGAAGGGAACCATCCTACAATCACACTGCCAGGGGTTGTTAAGCAAAATGTATATGGTCATAGAAAAGTCTGAGAATGTGCCAGGTTGAATGGTAGTTATCTGGTTGTTGTCCAGTAATAGCGTTCGCAGCTTGGGTAGATCTTGGAAAGTACCAGACTGAATGCCCCTTATATTGTTAGAAGATAGCCACAGCCTTTGAAGATTTGGTAGACCAGAGAATGTGCCTGGCTTAATGTCACTTATCTGGTTTCTGCTTAACCACAGCTCATGTAGCTGAGGTAAGTTCGAAAACATACTGGGCTGAATGTTAGCTATCTTGTTTAAGTCAAGCCACAGCTTTTGGAGCTGATGTAGATTTGAGAAAGTACCAGGATGAATGTTTGTTAACTTGTTAGAGGACAGTTTCAACAGTCGTAGCTGTGGTAGGTTTGAGAATGTATCCTGAAGAATGTTAGATAAGTTATTGTATTGCAGCCACAGCTCTTGGAGCAGTGGTAGGTTTGTAAACATACCGGGCTGAATGTTAGCTATCTTGTTTAAGTCAAGCCAAAGCTTTTGGAGCTGATGTAGATTTGAGAAAGTACCAGAATGAATGTTTGTTAACTTGTTAGAGGACAGTTTCAACAGTCGTAGCTGTGGTAGGTTTGAGAAAGTACCCAGATGAATGTCAGTCAAGTTATTGGATTGTAGCGATAACTCTTGCAGGCTTGGTAGATTTGAGAAAGTACCAGGATTAAGTTTAGTTAACTTGTTAAAGGACAGCCTCAACAGTCGTAGATTTGGTAGATTTGAGAAAGTACCCAGATGAATGTCAGTTAAGTTGTTGGATTGCAGCCACAACTCTTGCAGCTTTGGTAAATTTGAGAGAGTACCTGGCTGAATGTTGATTAAGTTGTTGGATTGCAGCCACAACTTTTGCAGCTCACGTAAATTTGAGAAAGTACCAGGAAGAATGTTAGTTAACTTGTTAGAGGACAGCTTCAACACTCGTAGCTGTTTAAGATTTGAGAATGTACCAAGCTGAAAGTGAGTTATCTTGTTTGAGGACAGCGTCAGCTCTTGTAACCGTCGTAGATGCAGGAATGTACCAAGCTGAATGTTAGTTAATTGATTTGAGTCTAGATATAGTTTTGTCAACCTCCTGTATCCTAAGAAAGTGAATGGCGGTATGACTGGGATGAAATTGTCTGTTAAGTCAAGGCTAGTGATCGAGTTAGGATTGAGATGTCGAGGAACTGTGGTTAAGCCTCTGTTCTTGCAGTCACACTCTGGTGCACTGCAGCTGCAGGCTGCAGTTGGTCCAGCTTCTTTCAGAATGATGAGCAGGATGACCAGTAGTTTCCTCAGCTTGTTGACCATTTTCTGTGTAAGAAAAGGGATCTATGATTATTGCATCACTTGCACATGCCAAAGCAAGGTATTTTTGTGTTTTCCACACCAATTCAGTCTTTACAAGAATCCACCAATTATGAATTTTGTGTAGAATTAAAAATTAGAAGAAGAATAAGTGTGAATTTGTGTACCCTCGTGATGCAGACTCTAGACAGTTTTCATGACATTGTATGTCTCCCAGGTCATCATATAATACAATTTATGTATAAATTGTTTTTCACAATTTTAGCAAATTTGCTCTAAAGAGTGTATGAAACCAAAGTACAAAATTTTCTCTTTACATTCCAAAACTGTATCATTATAGTATTATTCATCTAACATACATGTATACAATTATATGCATTTGCGCCAAATATACACCCTTCTCCTGTTATTGATCATCATTGTGCCATCGAAATATTGTTCCTCTCTGCAGACTCAAAAACATGGCAACCAGTTCGGAACACAGCACATGCATGTGTACATACAGTGGCTCGAGTACTCTTAAATAGTACTCTTAAATAGTAATGAAAAGAAATATTGGGGTATATGGCAATTACAGAAAATCACAATGATTAAGCACTGTTTGCTTCTCAAAAGTATGTTATTTGCAAACCCCAGTGCTAGTTTCCAAACTTGTTGCCATATTATTATTAACCGTGATGTAACGTGAAATACGCATACAAAATTGGATTACATTGCTACAAAATCTTCTAGTCTGAAGAAAGATTTTTGAAGGTGCAATGTTCAATAACATCAGGGTGTATATTTGGTGTAAACGTTAATGCTCGTTGATGCTATTATTGGTACATCTGATACATGTAACAGGAAAATGTTGTATTTTAAATCTAAGAGCTACATACAGTTGAACAATCAAACTCCTGTGAAATTATTTAAGCAAGACTTAACTGAAGAGCTGTTCCACTGTGCTCATGAAAAGTATTATGAATGGTAATGGTATCAAAAGAACAATGTACAACAGCTCTAAATCCTATCTGCAATGGGCTACTGTCACTTTGTATACTGCTACAATAACTTGACCATTCCTCTGCCAGTCTTATCCTGTATGGTCTACCAGCCATATCAACCATTAATTCTGACTTATAAATTGTGTAATCAATCATACCTTATTGAGTTGTGTGCAGTCGTTTACTGTTAGGACAAAGACTGTTCTGTTGGCCTTTCCCAATTGCTGTGTTCGTCTATCAAGCTGACAAGGACTGCTTTTTGGAACAATGGGTTGATCTTCCAAGCTTCCTATAATTATAACATTAAGGCAAATGTCATTATGGATGGTGATAGTCCATGTTGATTTGATTATATGGAATCATTGTCATCTTCACATGTATTAAGTTTCGACTGTAAACTTACAGTAAGGAAGAGGTTTTAACCATGCTGTAAATCGTACAAAGGAACTGTGAATTGAGCAAATAAAATATGCTGTAGGTTTAAAAAAAGATATATATCGGAAAACATATATATTTATTCATAGAAATGCCAAGTTGACCAACAATTTCAAGGTCAAAGAACATGTGAAAGAAAAAATAATAATCTATAGTATTTAGTGCAGGTAACTATGACAAATAGTGTGTTTGGTCAAATTTGTTCATTCTTTCTTATCTTAAATTTCAAAATGAACTTCAAGGCAAATTGTTTTGGGGGGCCAAACTTTTTTCATTTTCATCCGCATCAGTTTTGGGGTTTCAGGTTATTGGGGTTGTCATCCAATGTACATGTAACAAAGTCCATGTGGCCTTACTACATTTTGTATATCATCATCCATCCATCATATGCTTCAGAGCAAAATCTGACTGCACAAATACAGGGTTTGAAAGTAGCAGAGAAATTCTGCCACTTTTGTCAGCACCCACCAACATAATTAGCTAAGTCAATTACAAATCAAAGGGCAATAAATGATTGCTGATCTATTCAAACAACAAACACATGATTGAGAATGAATTGTGACTTTTGTTCTTTGCAGTAACCCACTTCCAGACTCAGTCCCATTGTCCATGTCAAATAAAGGAACATAAAATTATGAGTACATATTGTTGTCAATGTGAAACAAGAAAACAAGCTATCCAAATATACGTTGTAATACAATGCAGATACAAATGTAATAGAAGGATTATGATCGATCAGTCAAGTTTTTCCATGCCCCTGAAAGTTTTGAATGTGTGTTGAGAGGATGAAATTTTGATATTAAAATTATACTAAGCTGAGAGCAATATGGATGATTTAGTGAAATACAAGTGGACAAGGCAGAGTGACCCAGGGTTCTAGCCAGGATTTAATTTAGGGCTACCGTTAATGGCAAGGCAGCAAAGCAAACAATTGGGAGATTTTAAAAATGTAAATTAAATGTGAAAGCCCAAGTCATTCTAAGGGTTAACCCTTAAGGGGACTTAATTCTTTCAGTCCCAATATAATTAGAATCATTTTTTTGTCAGTTTGGGGGCGTCAACATTAATCACATTAATTTTGATTTGATGTTATCACACAAATACTAGTAGATACTAGCAGATTACGATTATACTAGAAGTTGAAAATAAGTATAGTTATTATTAATGTCATTGGGGTCAACTGTGGTAGAAAAGCAGGGTATTTTGCCCATAACCCAGAGGTCCAGGGTTCAGATCCATCACGGCTTCAGTTTACTAGTAAGGTACAGCCCTCATATTGGACGTTTAATGGTAGTCCTGTGTTTGAGGATAGCCACACCAAGCACGTTGAAGAACCCACCTCACGTATTGAAAATATTAGGGGTCCTACCCAGTGTGAGCGGTTAAAACCTAGTCTTTAATATGGCTGAATTGGGGGCAATTACGATTTGAATTGAGGTCACATAAAATAAAAGCTCAGCTGCTCCACACTCTTATATGATTTAGCCCTACAAATTGTAAGCTCCTTGCAATTCAGCCCATCTGAGAAGAGAGAGTAGTCTAACGACCCAAAAGAAAAATCAAAGACTGAAAGAGACATAAAAAATTTAGAGTGGAGGCAATAGTGTGGTGGCCTGTTTGCTAAAATGCTTGAGTCGTGGAGTCCTCTTTTAAAGTCCATTTCAATCTGTGGAACAGTCTGCAAACAGTATAGGGAATCACTTCTAAGATTACAGAGTATTATATTCCATTACATGTAGTCTTTAGCATGTCTGAAAACATGTGGGCTCTGATGTAAGAACTTTAGAACTTTATCTTCCATGTGCTGTCTTGCACTATGCACAGGGTATTTGCCAAGAAGTTGACTGTGAATATCTGAGAGATAGTAAGGGCCTTTACTAAGTACTGGGCCAAATGCTCCTAGTCCACTGCTAATTCTAATTCATCTAACGGATGAAAATGCAAAAGACAAAGACTTACCTGGAAACAGTGTCCTGGAAAACTGTCATCCAAGAAAAATCACCTTCTCTGAGCCCTTAACACTTGGTCTCTAAGGCAATCCAAAGCACATTTGTAGACAACTTGCAGGAAGTCTCAGCTGTATAGCTGTTACAGTTACTGTAGTTCCCACTGTAACTGAACATTCAGTCTTGTACTATATATATATGTACACAGTTGGTTCTCCCTCAAGCATAAAGAATTGGATTAATTTTGGTCACTGTGAATCTCCTTTGTAGGCTCTAATATGTTTGGAACGGATGAAAGTCAAGTTCCGTGATGACGACATTCCAATTGAAGCTACGTAAGATGAAAATATCAGTTGCCAAGGAACAACAGGGCCTTTTCATTACAGTATAAGTCCACGGAACTTTGTAACTAATTTTTTTGCCAAGTCGCTTACTGGAAATAATCCCGATTTGCAAAAATAAGAGCAGTCTGTTAAATCCATGCATCAACTTCTCTTTGTAGTTTCTGGTTGACTTTTTTGGCTCTGATAAACAGGCCCATTTCCATGATTAAATTTTGATATTTTGATCTGGCAGCAGGAAAGCTAGCTCAAGTAGAATTTGAAGTAGAATTTTAAGTAAAGAACCGAAGAAAAACAGAACGATAATATGATTTGGTACAGAAGAGGGAACACAGTTTACATCATGTGCTTGGAATCAGAAATTGACTCCATGCAGTGGCTTTAATATAATGTTGTCTCTATTAGAGATCTACACAGGTCAATCACTGAATTAATATCAATGGGTTCAACTTAAGGTATACACAGTTAATAATTAATTATGTACTTTTATAATTCTTGTTACTAGTTCTCCCAGCAGTCATCATAAACAGAGAGATGATAACTTGATTACGGAAGTTAAGATCTGAAATTTAATTACAACGTAATAATGTGCTTGGTCTATACATTATATATACTAGGGTATCAATTTTGAAGACTACATAGAACAAAAATGATACTCCTTTAGTCACCATGTATACCCAGGTATGGGACACAAACAAACACATTTACAATGTTTGAAAATAAGCTGATAGCAAATTACTAAATCAAGTAAATGAGGTTTCACGTATTACATTATTAGGCAACAAGTTTATTTATTTATTTTATTTATTTATTTATTCAAATTGCAACAAGGGCAATACAATGTGGACACATGTGTTAGGCAACAAGTGAAGCTGTACAGAACATAATGGAGCTAAGTAATATTCAATAAGCCTTTTAGAACTGGCAAACTCAGCAAATGGCCTAGTTGAGCACTCTTTATCATTGCAAATGAGAATGTAACATACTTTCTTTCAACCCAAAGAATTCATCATGGATTATACAGATAAGCTTTCATGCTAGCTATAACATATCCTTTGATTTGATTTGTTGAAATGTGATGAAACACTAATCATGAGTCTAAGAACAAGAATTTTATTTGTTGATTAGACTGTTCTGGTGACAGCACACCCATCCTGCTGTGCCTGTATGAGTTTGAGGCTAAGGCAAAGCTGGGAGAGCCTGACCTGACTCAGCTGGTGGACAGGGTGATGGCCATGCCTCAGGCTGATGCCAAGACTCTAGAGACCATGGCAGGTGAGTGACATGTGAACTAACCTTCCAATTATCTTTGGACCAGGTTGTTGTATAAAAAAAATATTATGCTTTTGCTACAATAATGATACTGTGAAATGCATTTAAGTTCGCAGGGAAGTTTCTACATTCGCAGTAACAATATCTCAAACAAATACACTCAGATTGAGGCAATTAAGTTTGTGTTAGACCCAGAAAAGTTCTTAACTTAGTGTTACAGGAAAAAGCAACAAATCAGTCTGAATTACAATAAAATGTAGTTAAGTGTTGTTCAAAATATTGTATAATTTACTATAAGCTTATAGAACACTCTGGTCCTGCTTATGTAAGTCAACCCATACATGAGGGCCTGCATGCCCATTTGCTGTAAGACATGACTTCTTGTAATCTGTAAGGAAAGCAGCTGAGTTATTAAAATCAATACACATTTTGTGATTCGTAGTCACGTGACCAGATTCTAATTGTTTGTCTTCCTTGATTGAAGCGCAATATACAAATGTGGTTCTGACTTCAGTTTAAAGCCTTTTTGGAACCCCCATGCAGGCCCGCACATCATTTATATTGTGAAAGGGGAAATGTAACAATGAAGTGCATTGATTTAGGCACAATCTAGACACGTTTTTTCCCGATATCGGCGAGCCAACAACCTCTCGCCGATAGCTTTTTTTCATCGTCTAGATGGAACTGCAATATCGCCATAAAGATATCGGGAAAATTTCTCCTGAAAGGTCCGGACCATTCGTACAATAGCTTAGCAGGGGTCCCCGATAGCTTAGCAGGGGTCCCCGACAGCTTCCGCGGGCGTGTAGATGTGTCCCGACTTTGGGAAGGCTCATTAGCATATAACGCGGGCTCATAAGGCTATATAGCTGTTTATGACTGCAAGCGCCACGGGTTTCCCGCGACCAACGTTCCAGATCCCTCCCGACACATCCACAGATATCGGTAAAAACTGTGTATAGATTGGGCCTACATTTTGTAAGTGTTAAAGGGGAAATGTAACAATTGAGGAATTGTATTGTCTTCATCTTGTACTAAGTTGTAGATAATGCTTTATCACTAAATTAATGTTGTGTGTATCTTGAAACCATTCCATGAGCATCTATATTGTATATACATGCATAACCACTTTTGCCGAATCCTACAATCTATATTTAATGGATTGATTTCTGTTATGCTTGTCTGTAAGAATGAATGTAGCAATATTGGAAGATCCTGTAGTGGGGGTATTCAATGGGTATTCTGATGTTGGTGTGAAACCACTGGGTTAGCAAATGTCAACAATTGCTGCCCCTTTTCTCTAAGCCATGAATTCAAAACATCATGTTGTAGCATTATGCATAATGCTGGTAAAAAAATCAATAATAATGCCAAGAGACTGACCTATACTTCAGACCTGTAAAACTAAGACTGGCCTTTACTGCATGGGTGATAGGTTTTGATACTTTTTAGGAGAATGAGACAGATGCTAGACTGGTTACCGAGTCTTAACGATTGTGACAGTCAATTCTTTCCTCTGAGTGCACACTCTGTCTACCATCAGCAGTGTGCTGCTAATGCTGTACAAATGTTGACAAAGAAAAAAAACAAGCAGCATCACAAAATCAAGATGATCTAGATTTATATTCAAGGTATCTGAAGTGAACATATCACAGTTTGTACTCAAACAGAATGTTTGTCCCACAGCCGACAACAAATCAATAATTGTAACACTTACTATTAGTTCTATCTACAAAGTTACACATTGCATCTCTAGCATACAGTACAGTACACCCATTTACTCTAAGACTTGTTAGTTTAAACATGATTATCATTAATGTGTATATCATACTGACTTAAGACCTCGCTGTCCTCTGTTGCTCCCCAGTTGTATCATGAGTCATGTACATTTTGTACTTGCCAGCATAGCTCATTGAAAATTATGTACATGTATATCCAGCATTTTATAATATTTCTTGCGTTTTTCTTCTTCTATCAATGTGCAGTTCAGTCTATTTCAACAGCTGCCAGACTTTCTGCCTGCCTTTTGTAAGAGTGTCTTCCTTGCCCTGCAGTTGCCTGGTCATGACAGATCCTACCATGAAGTTCACTGTTTCTCATGCCAGGCTGTCTGTTTGAAGCAGATGTGTTGCTGTTTTGTCCCTCTCCAAGTGCAGGACCTTTCTGTAGATTTGTGGCATCTCCTGTTCCAGTTTGGTCTTCCTGTGGGCTCCCACGGTTTCCCCGTATCACGGCAACAAGTGCCTGACAGACGGCTGTCAGTCTGCGCCAGATTTCCCTCCTGAGGTCAGGCGTGCGGATGAGCGTTGCGATGGGGTTGATGAGCGAGTTCAGGCACACGAACGCCTCCTCTCCCCAGCCGTTGACGGGGCACACGTCCTTGCGGCTGACGCACATCACCGGGACGACCAGGAGGGGCAGCAACCAGAACACGAATGCCACGGCAACCAGTATCATCACCGTCCTGGCCTTGTGCACGCTTCTCTCAAACTTCCTGTTTGCCTCGTCTTGTGCAGCGTTGCCAGGCTGCCCGCCCCCCTCCCCACTCGGTCCAGGATTGTTGCCTGACGTTGCTCCAGCCTGACCAAGTCTTGTCTTCCGTCTTTCTCTTATCTTCAGGAGCACACTGAAGTTTGTGAAGGCCATGATGATACAGAAAATGAGCATTATCAAGGCAAAGCTAACTATGAAGCCCCCCGGATGATACACGTACGGAGGGCAGTTGGCGGAGTCAGTGGCTATGGCCTGCATATCCAGGCAGTTCCACCCCATATTGGGGGAAAAGGCAAACAGGCAAATGGCGATCCACAGAGCAACCATAGGTACAATTGCACGCAGTGTGGCACTGTCAGCGTGGATGTGGAAAAATATAGGATGCCTCACAGCGAGATAGCTATCAATGGACAACAAGGATAGGGCAGAGGCTGAGACTAACTGAGTAAATATGATTACATTGATAAATGTCCATATGAAACCATAGTCTGAACTGTAGCCCCTGTGGTCTACACTACGATACAGAAGTGCGATACCTGCGAGCAGATCTGCCACGGCCAGGTTTGAGATGTAGAGGAACCGCGGTTTGTGCAGTTCTCGCGTGCTGGCGATCCCCAACAGCAGGGAAACGTTAGCAGTGACGATGAGAATCCCTGTCAGCCTGCAGGCAATGGCTGGTCCCGTTCCCAGCTCAAAAGCGTCCTCGTAGGCAGAACATGCAGCGTGAGCCTGCTGGTAAGTTACTGTCTTGTTCTGTAGGTGGTCCCAGTAGCAGGACACCAGGGCTCCGAAGTTGGTGCCGTCTTCAACCATTTTGTGTAGCTGATTCTGGTCAACTGCAGCTCGAAGGATGAAGCTTTGGTTAACAGGGAGTTCAGAAAGCTATACTTGTTGCCTGAGTTGGCAGGCAGGGAATGAAAGACAAGTTTTGGGGCTGGGTTTAGTCTGTTGGGAGCAGATGCTGGTCAACTGTAGCTTGAGGAATAAGCTGTGAGCGGCTGTATGACTGGATGGTCTTGGATGTCTGCAGTTGGTTGGCAGGGAAGGAAAGGAGAATGATGTTACTGCACCTGTTCAGGAAGTCCTGAGTCTGTATGAAGCTGATGCTCAGTGGTAGGTTGAAGGATGAAGCATCAGGTGCTGATATGAGAGGTTGGGAATCTGTGGATATCTGCAGTTGTCGGTCAAGAGAGGGCAAGAAGAGCAATGTCACTGTATCTGATCAGGAAGGCTCCAGTCTGTATGAGTATGAAGGAAGCTAATCTGAAGCTTGAAAGAGGAAGCAGTAATCACAGGAAACTGTCTGCAGTGCTGTTGGTGGCAAGGAGAAGTCAAGAAGCGCGATGTGGCGGCACCGATGGGAGTAAGCACAGGAAACTGTGATGTCAGCTGTAGTCGGCAAGGAGAAGGCAAGAAGCGCGATGTGGCGGCACCGATGGGAGTAAGCACAGGAAACTGTGATGTCAGCTGTTGTCGGCCAGGAGAAGGCAAGAAGAGCGATGTGGCGGCACCGATGGGAGTAAGCACAGGAAACTGTGATGTCAGCTGTTGTCGGCCAGGAGAAGGCAAGAAGAGCGATGTGGCGGCACCGATGGGAGTAAGGACAGGCAGCTGTGCTGTTGTCGGCCAGGAGAAGGCAAGAAGCGCGATGTGGCGGCACTTATCGGTAAGGCTCGAGTGAGTCTGTGGAGGCAGGCCGGAGAATGTCTCAAAGTTGCTCGATTGACAGGTTTTATGCTGGAGCAGTCATTATGAATGTTCCTGCGTAGGTTGTCACCATGGCAACTGTGCAGGCTTTAGTTTGATTGGCTAGGAACATGAAATGTTGCATGATGGGAGAGGTTCTCGAAGGTTCTCGAAGGTTCTCGAAACGATCTTGACGTGGGCTGTTTCCATGGCAACAGCGAGCTTAATTTGAAATGGCAGAAATTTGCAGGTGCGCTTTACATTAAGTTGTACAGCTTTGCAATATCAATGTCTGTCAGCAATGTGTGTTATGTTCATGACGTACGACATCCTGCGTTACCACAACATCAGCTTCATTGAAGTGGCAGAACTATGCAGTTAAGCCGGACGGTTGGGGATCCAGAAATGCTTCCCAGTGCTTGTCTGATGGTTTTACATAGCTGGTAACCATGGGTGACAGAACAAAGCTTCCCGATCATCATGATGATTCAGCAAGTTGTGATATCAAGAGACATGAGACAGTGTGAGGAGAAGATTAAGTATATAATTGTGCACCTGTTCATGGACTGAGCCAGTAAAGACTGCATTAAATTTTGTTGCTGCTAATGCACTTCTGAGGACAGGAGATCTCCTGATATTGCCTGACATCTTAATCTGGGACTTATCTTAAGCTTATCCTTCCGTTAAGCTCAAGTAAAGCATCATGCTTGAGTGAGAGGACTCAAGGATTAACATGTTACAACAAGAAAAAGGTTAATTCCTGTGATTTTAATGAGTGTTAGAATCCATCAGACAGGTGTTTCAGCAAGCAACAGAAATGGGCAGATGTTGGCTTGCATGTAAACCTTAATCTTCTATGGTTTTGTTTGTTTGAACCTTAAAGTTAATTTATTCATGAGACGCTCAAATCTGCCCCAGGCCGTTTTTCATTGAGGTCACGAGGAAGGTGAGGGTCAGATAGAATATAGCAGGCTCACAGATTACACCCAGTCCTAATCAATCTATCAACATATATCGTTGCATACACAAATTCTTACAAAAACTTTAAGTAGAGCAAAAGCTCAGGGTTCATACTTTGTGTCTGTTCATTTTATTCAGAACAACACTTAGCAATTGCAAGTAACATTCTTTTCACACAACCACAGTCAGCTTCCTCATAGACTTTTGGCTGCTTCCCTAGCTTTGTCAGGGTGAACGACCTTTAAGCAAAATGTAGTAGAGTTCGTTGCACTCTGATTAAGCTGACAGCAGTCAAACATGAGTGAGGCTGTTTGTGTCAGAATAATTCTACTCACAAAGATGAAATAATCCTATGTGGCTCTGGTAATGAGGAATTTGAAAAGAATTTTACCGATATTGCTGGGACATGCTGAAGGACATGTAGAAAGTGTTTGTGGTTACTTTTCCTGGCAGGTGTTTTAGTAAGCTGCAAAACCAGGATAGCTTATTGGCTCACATGTAAATAACAACATCTTTGTGTTGGTAAGCCATTTGCAAGTAACGTTCTTTTCACACAACCAGTCAGCTTCCGCACAGACTTTGGGCTGCTTTCCTGTGTTGGGGTGAACAAACTTCAGTCAAGGAGTGGCTGAGTTTGATAAGTGTACTTTGATGATGCTGACAGCAGTCCAATATTATGAGTAAAGTTGTTTGTATCAGAAGAATTTTACTCGCATATATATAATGATCCTACGTGGCTCTTGGTAAGAAGGAATTGGAAAGAATTTTAATAATATTGCTGAAGAGATGTTGAAGGACAATTCAATGTGCTGTTTGTGTCAGAAGAATCTGATTGGCAAACATGTAAGGATCTTCAGTCTGTGGCTCTTGTAAAAGAGAAATTTGGAAAGAATTTTACCAATATTGCTGGAGACATATTGAAGTACATACTTTTTGTGACAGAGGAATTTTACTGGTAAACATGTAAGGATCTTCTGAGACTCTGGTAAAAGAGGAATTTGGAAAGAATTTTACTAACATTGCTGGAGAGATGCTGATGACGCACCGTGGATATGATGAGGTTTTCTCCTGTCAGTGATGTATGCGGTCTCACAGGTGGAAGGAATGTCATGTATTTTATTTACCAGAGTTTGAAAAGGGGTAACTACAGGCCATCTTATGGCTGCTCTACAGGGTTGAGGTTGACTTTTTGGAGTAAAAGTCTGAATATCACAGCAAGTCAGTGCCTGGCCCTGAAAATGTGTTTGAGATAATATAACTTACATGTAGTAGGAAACATGTGTTGTGCCTCTGCTCATGATCAACATCCGGGTCAGTGCTGACTGAAACTGGCATGATGGTTTATGCTGTTTAACCTGACATAATTTGTAACATCAATATACAAAACTGTACATGACAATGATTTGTGTACCTTGACATACAGCACTGGCCCAAGAAGCGCCTGCAGCCCAGCCCACTATCAGTGTAAAGGCTCTGAAAGAAGCCATCAAAAGACACTTGCAGGCACCCAACACAGACTTCACTAGATGCAGGTATTACATCTTTAAATAATCCTTGTTGAATATTTTACAGCAATATTAACATCAATATTCATATAACTTGCTATTGCAAGGTTTACAACTCAAAATTCTCTCTATTTCTGCTGTGTCTAAGGGTAAGAATCAATCATTAAGTATTATGATATAAAGGAATGTCCTAAACATTTGTGATTATAAGCTTATTATGTTTACCTAGTACAGTAGAAGCCGCTTAATTACACACTCCATTTGTCAGTGAATTTCGTTCAATTATCCAAAATTTTATGGTGCAACAAAGCAAAGTTACTTAGCTTGTTTGAGCACAAATGTACAATAAAGGTGACCGTCATTCATTCATTAAGCTAGACCGCAAGCTGGATTTTGTGCAACAGTCAGTGTGCGATTATCCATTGTGGCTTCTACTGTACTTGGAAATTAATTTTTTTTCTTCATTTCTTTTTCTTCTTCTTTCTCTTCTTCTTGTTAGGAAGGCTAGGCTAATAAGGTATTTCTGATTGCAGTAAAGCATTCCACAGTTTGATCCAGCTTGTCCTGAACAAAGGGTCCAGTTCAGACCCCAGCAGCAAAGAGGAAGCCTGGGGATATTACACAGAAGCTATGGATGTCATAGACAACAAGTCACAGGTAAGTTTTTCTGCTTTGTATTTCAAAAGTTCTTCCCAGGATGAGCAAATGAATAGATAGGATGTTTTATCTATCTATTAGTTGCTTCCTCATAGTCATTCATCACATTATCATTAGATTTCTACAACATGTTCAGAATCACCCTGGCCATTTATAATATTTGTGTTGGAAGTAATTATAACTAAATGCTGTAATGATGTTAAAATCCAATTTGCCATCTTGGCTTCAAAGCCATGCTTTCTATACCTCAGGGCCGTCTCTCCTTAAATATGCTTTAAGCACATTTTCCCTTTCCAGTGAAACACTTCATGTCTCTGTAGGGTCCCTACATTGTTTATTTTAATGTAGATGATTACATGACATTGTGATCTAGCTCACTAGACTAAGTACATGTACATGAAACTATGGAGAACAATGATGGCCTGCCTCAGTAACAATGACTGATATGCAGGGAAGATGATGATGATGATGACATTTATTCCTAAAGCACTGTTTGCTATCTTTTATTTAGGGCTGTTATCCTGAGATGGAGGTTCTGTGGTTAATGACCAAAGCTTGGAATTGTGGCATCCATTTACTCAGGTTTGTTGGTATTATTGATCCTGATTATCTACCAGGGAGATATGATCAAGAAAACTAAAACAGGGTTATACAACAAGAATGTTTGATTTTTTTTCTGTATCAATGGTTATTCTTTTCTTGAATTTTAATACAGTATCATGTAATATTTACAATGTGTCATGGATAAAATAAGATATCATTCCATTCATTACTTTGTCGTTTGTGTAGGGTAAATTTCTCTAGTACTTCAAGTGTTTATCTATTTATTCATTTATTTTTTTCAAATTAAAAAAGATGACATAGACACAAAAACGTATTTCTTCTCATTGATGTTTATGTACATAAATCAACCTCCCTAACCACTCCTCAAATCATTTAGAGTATACACATTAGGACTTTCATGGTCTTTTTTATTTGTAATTTGATAACAGAAAAAAAATGTTGTTTTGTAAACAGTATTTTTGTGTGTGTTCTCCACAGTGCTGGTCACTATGTGGATGCTGAACACTGGTGTGGGATGAGCATGAAGTTGCTTAAGCACCTCACAAGTCTAAGGACACACTATGACACCCAGGTAAACTTTTATTGCCATTAACCTGTACTCAGTCTGGTAAGTTTAAGAAAGAGGAAGTGGTAACATTACCTCTGTTCACTGCAGGAAATTTCTTTTTCAGTGTTTTTCTTTGGAATGAAGTTTGTACATTTAGCATATCGGTTAGGGTATCAAGTTCAAAAAACATTTTTTTGACTTTAAATCAAGTTGTCTTGAGGATAGGTTTCATCAAAGAGATATGTTAACATTTTTAATAGTATTTATTCAAAATGAAAATTTTTGACTGTTTTCCTGCAGATGACTGCAGTCTATGGGGAAGTCCTAGCCAAGATTGAAGCGCAGAAAGTACGTTCCAACAAAGAAGAGTGACCTAGCTTTGACAATTCTATTTTAATGAAAGGCAAATCATCATTCTGCTTAATACATACATTAATTGATGCAGTACAATCATTTTGACATACTGTAAACAATATTGTACTGCTTTAATATACATATCATGGTTCAAGGGAACCAGTTTTGTTTGATATTATAGAAATTGTTTGATCTTCAACTTTTTATTGATATGAATTGTAATGTTTTTGCAAGTTAACATTTCATTTGTAATACATGGTGCTTTCTTCAAAGTGCTTGAAACTCATGCAATAGACATTACAGATTGTTGCAGCCTGTGATACATTTTGTTCATTGTTGCAGTTTTCTCCATGCTGTGAAATACAAGTGTTGAAAGTTTTATGCTTAACATGGAATTGTTGAGATTATATAAATGCAAATATTTATTCCTGTTTCCATTAGTTCAAGTAATCATAATTGCTTTATTGTTCACAATATGTTGCAAAAACCTTTACTAATGTCTTCAAGGATGTTATATATGTATCAAGTATGTCAGTGTAGATTTTATAAGATGCCTCTTTCTGCATTCCATCATGCTAATATTGCTGAGCAGAATTAGCCAAAGAATATTTAAATCTAAAGTAATAAATAAGATGTCATTGGCAATAGTTGTGCTTAGTCATCATTTATCAAAGACACTTGTTACATATGAAAATGAAAGTGGTGCATAACTAAGAATGTGTGCATACACGTATTCCACATACAAATGTACTAGTATATATTATATTATATGAAATGTATTTACAGTGGTTTGCGGGAACTATGCAACATCCTAGGAAGGTTAACATTATTTTACATTTACAACATGTCAACTTTATTGCGAACCTGTCGCTCCTGTTCCTCTCTACTGTTTCCCACTGTCAAAACCTTAAGAGTTAATTTTTACTTTTCTTCCTTATCTATGGTAAGATAGCTGACTATACCCCCTCTGGTGGGATATGTAGAAACTGCATAATGGCCACACGCGCGCACGCACTTGTAACGCGCGCGCGTATACAGATATATATTAAAGGTGGGGTCATACCTGCATATATTTTCAAGTGCGCATGATTTCCGCATGAAATTTTGTCAATATGCGGCCGAACGCCCAACATTTAGAATTTTTTTGGAATAAATTAAATTGTACATCGAGCCCATCTGGCGTTTGAATTACGACTTCAGCGTTTCCATTTCGCATGAGGTGCGTATGATTGCAAATAAAATGCGCAACAGTATTTTCCGTGCTGCGAATAGCTGCGTATGAGGTACGTATGTTGGGCGTTTTCCGGACGCACACAACGTCTACCAACCGCATGCCTGACGCACCTGGTGCTAATTGCATTCCAAACGCATTTTAGATGTGTCAGAGGAACAGTTTCTGTTACATGTACTTTTGTCTGCGAGCATTACCAATAGAGCATTTTTGTTAGAGGAACACATTGTACTACGTATATTTTTGTTTACATGCAGTGCAAGTAGAACATTGATAAGTAAACAGTGGAGAGGTTTTTTTATTCATTTGCAAAGCAGTGAAGCAGTGACACTGTACTTTTATAGTAATGTGGGCCATCATTTACCTTTAAAAATTATATGCACTGTTAAGATTGTGTTTGTTTTCACTTTGTCCTTAATGATTCCCTATATCATCTTAGTATTTTAACTACTGTAAAAATCACACTCATACACACCACAAAACGTATTCAAGATGTTTATCAAACACTTAAATTAAACAATTATGAAACCTTACGCCCTCTTTCAAAGTTGTAATATGTCTCTATTTTGCACTTTTATATCATGTGGTTCTACACACAAAAAGTAGTATTATCAGCAAATAAAGTCAAATATCTGTTACACAAATTGACCCAGGTTCCTCTGCATCTTCCCTGGAGGCTCTGTTCGGACCAGTCACATTGATGGTGTCCTGCAAGTTGTGACCAGCTCTTCATGCCCCCGGTACAAATTCGTCGGTCCTAGCCTGAATCTGCCATCTTGAGATGATCTGTTTTGTCTGGACTCAGATGCACCTTCGTATTTATTCCAAATCTGGAGTGTGCGTCGATCACGGTATCAGTACGCGTAGTATGCGCAATTCGATCGCAGAACGTACGGTACTAAATCGTGATCTATGTGGGAATTCGTTATACGGTCGTTCATGGTGCGTTTTGTCTGCGCTGTAAGTACGCTATGTACTCGCGATATCTTCGTATAAAGCGCAAACATATAGCGTCTTCATACCGCACTTGACAATCGTGGGACCACTGTATTGCGTATTCATGACGTTTAGGCAACCAAACTGCGTACGAACGATAGTTTTGTGCATGTCCAAAACTATCGGGCGTGCTGGGCGTATATTTTCGTTTGCCTGCATACTTGAAACTATCTGAAAACGATTCAGATGCGTTTGAGTTGCGTCTTGTGCGTGCGGCCGCCTATGGAAGAAATTACTTTTAATTAAACAAAATGTCAAAACGGAACTCATGCGGCTTGAAAATATACGCAGGTGTGACCCCACCTTAAAGCCCAAACATCATTTCACTCCGTTGGCGTTGACGCGAGAATGATATCGATCTTGACAAAGTACAAATGTGGTCACTCTGTCATCGTACGGATAAAGAAAATTGAACGGGAACTCTGCCAACACTGAGTGCATACGTTAACAATTATAGCACCGCAGGTCATAACATGTTCAAGGACATACATGTAGTTTCCCACGTACTCCGCACAAATCAGTGGCGCCATAACGTGTGGTCCACCGCATAGCTTCGTCCTGTGCCGTTTTGACTTTGCACAGTATGGAACAATTTATTGAAAAGACACGTTTTTTGCCTCAAAGAGCGCTTTCTCTTTCCGTTCTTTGTATCAAATCTTTCATTTCTGATTTTTGTGTAGCCCCTGGAGTTACGTTTGCCCCTGATGGCGCCACAACGCCCCCTTTGTTCCTTTGGCAACATGCCCATTGAACTTAGAACTTTGCCAACAACTAATTAATAATCTGTGAAGTCAACTACAGAATGTTCATGTAACGGGAACCATTCGTATATGGGAAGGGGAAAGGAAGTTGATTTTTTGCTGATTAGCTAAATTTTAGATTTACATGTGGTCACAATATGGTAACTGCTATATATGTCCAAGGAGAGTACCGGAAGTTCAATGAACTTCAGTGGAAACTTCCTGTAGTGTCCTGGTTTCTCTCAAAATCTAAGGTTTCGATGATAGGGTCATTTCTTATCAAACTAACGGTACAACAACAGGAAACGGATAGGTATAAAAGAGCAGTACATGCGTTTGGATGCGACAAGCTGTGTTTGGGGCTGCTGGCAGTAGATTGCAATCCCGCAACAGTACAGGGACTTGGAAGACGGGCCTGTGCGATTTGTTTTACCGCAACGACGCCAATTAAGGTAAGAGGTCACTGTTTATGTTTTTTAACGAGTTTGCTCGAGGCCATTGACCACTAATATGCACTGAACTACGTTCACTGTAGCAGAATCTCTTCTCCCTAAGTTAGAAACATCAAACTTCGGCAAGCTCGACTTACTGACCCAATAGGCGATCGCGAAGCAAGGGTTACGAAGGCTGCTCGGGAAAATTCCCTAACCCATTTTATTTAAGCCGGAATGGTTTGATCCACTCACATCGGGAAGGTCCCCTACTCTTTTCGATAAGTGTGGTTGGCTCTTTTACGTGCCAGGGGTGTGACTCTCCATTCTAAAGTTTTTACACAATATTTAACTGCCTTAAACTTTGCCAATTAAGTAATAGATGTCAATGTGTTTTCTATCTTTTATTTTCACATATAGCTTTCACCATGAGGGTGGCGTGTCTCTTTGTACTTCTCGTCCCAACTTGTGTTCTTGGACAGAGCTTCTTGCAGAGAGCCCTGTCTGATCTAGCTCAAGGCGGGCGGAAGGTGTGTCCTTACTGCCCGTACTGTGTGTATTGGTCGCGGTGCGGCGGTAGGTGCACCCGGCCCGAGTGCGCCGCCTGTGGGTACCGCTTCCACTGTTCTTCCACGTGTGTGACGCTTTGTCTACAGCCCGAAACTACAACACCTCGTTCTACTACTACAGCAACTACAACGCCCGCCTCTACAACCACTGAGCCAACGACACCGCTAGCGACTACAACTCTAAACCCAACAACGACAACCCAAAATACTACATCCCCCGCAAGTCCAGGTCCGTCAACTTTTCCCCCAAGTTCGTCGCCCGATCCGTCGGCTTCTCCGTCATCCCCTCCCGAAGACTCCGGTTGCGAGGAGCGGGGAGGGTACTGCGAAGAGCGTAGCTACTCCTGCCCGGGTCGCTACGTCTTCCACGGCGGGCTTTGCACTGACCGCCCCGGACGGGTCTGTTGCCTGCCTCACGAGGATCCCCTGTGCCGAGAGAAGGGCGGAATCTGTCGGGGCGATGCGCGCTCTTGCCCGAGAGGATACCACGAGGGAGGCGCTAGCTGCACGGGGCCTAGCAACAAAAACAAGCGGTGCTGTCTACCAGACCCCACCACTCCATCTCCTACTACCCAGATGCCTTCTACAACTGAACCGTCTTCAACTCCACCTCCAACCACCACTCCGAAAGCTACGCCACCACCGCCATCAAAATGCGGTAAACTGAAAATGGTCAGTCGGGGAGGGTGGGGTGCTAGACCGCCGAAGAAACGCACGTCGTTCGGTAGTCCTCCGAGTAAGGTTGTCGTTCATCACAGTGACGGTTACTTCAGACACCTGTTTACGTGGAGTTACTCTAGCCTGGCCGACTACAGGGAAAGGGTACAGGATATACAAGAGGGCCACTTTGACAGGGGGTTCGACGACATCGGCTACAACTTCCTCATCGACGGTTTCGGCAACGTGTATGAAGGACGTGGCTGGGACTACAGGTCAGTTGAATATTACAAATATTAAAAATATTACTTTGAAAAAATCCTATCAAAATTAGAGCTTGATATTTTTTTTCGTAATTGATTACAATGGCAAATACCTAATTACAGACATTCTTCTTGTCAATTAAAATGTTATGTTATCCATATAATCAAATCAACGTCGCCTAGGTTTCATTGATTTAGCAATGTCAATGGCCCTTGATCATAGTCATTGATGAACGCATTTTCCCCTTCCAGTGGCGCCCATGTCCCGTGCTGTAACAGTTTCGCCCTCGGTATCAACTTCCTGGGCTACTTCGAGAACTCCACACCCACCGCAGCGGCTCGGGAGGCCGGGGAAAACCTCATCGCCTGCGGGGTAGAGATGGGGAAAATACGGCAAGGCTACGACTTGAACTGTCACCTCGACCTCGGGGCGGCAAGCGGGGATACGGACTGTCCGGGTGCAGCTCTTTGTCGCTACGCTAGGAGGCATTACAGTGGTCTGTAGACTTGAACTGTGACGTCGACTTCGAGCGGCTAGAGGGAATACGGACTGTCCGGGTGCAGCTCTTTTCCGCTACGCTAGGAGGCATTACGGTTAAACCTGAACTGTCACCTCGACCTCGGGGCGGCTAGTCCACGTGCATGCAGTTCTTTGCCGCTACGATAGGATGCATTATAGTGCATAGTCTGTAGACTTATAAATGGACGGATATATGTTTCTCTTTGATGTTTACAATGATGTTTATGTAGCGGTATTAAATATGTCGGCAAAATCACAAAATAGAACACTTCTGTAGAAGTGGTGGATAAGTTCCTTTTGGCAATTGAACGCTTCAGAAATGATTTAGTTACCGTTGACATCTTTCTTGTCTGAGTGAAGTAATTTTTGTATCCGACAAATATCTGTATGTAGCAGGTGAACATGATCAGTACGTCTATCACTGTCCTGTTCTATTGCTATATTTGATGAAGAAACATAAGATGATTACTGTCGATTTTCTTACATTGCTAAAGTTGTTATATTTCTTATTAATTGCCAAGAGAGCAACTTGCAGTGGATGCTTATAAGGATTTTTTATAATGAAAACTAGGTAGTAATTTGACCAGATTCAGTTACTGCTTACAAAGTAACGCTTTCAAATTACTGCCTACGGTAGTATGTCTATACAATTCCACAGCTCAAAATATCAAAACTTTTATACTTGATATGAATAAAGTGTTTCAAACTCCAAGCAAAGAAGAGTGGCTGGATATTAAAATTTTGAGTTGTCAATAATCTTTAAATTCATTGCTGTAACTCTCACTCAATTAAGGTCCTAAAATGTAATAAACAAGCTCTCAATGCATCATGTTATCCTCATAACACCTGTAAAATGTCACTAGCGTGGTAATATCAAACGGCTGTACGTGCCCCGTGTCAATCCTATAACGGAGTCATCATAAGTTCAGCGGCTGTTGGACAGTATCTCATTAGGATGGTGCTATGTTGAAACATGCGCATGCAGCACCATTTGATCAATTGATAGATCTACACAGTAACGAGTCATCCCAGAGGTATAATATCCCATTTGTAACAAAGGTGAAACCTTCCATAGGTCTTACAAGGTCACATGGTAATCTTCAAGCAGATGTTGGGAGGCAATACCTTTCTAGCTACCCGGCCCGTGCCAGTTACAAGCTGTGCCTCCTTAACTTAAGGAATTCCGGAAGCAAAAGCTGGTATGTTAAAAAAAAAACTAACTATATTGTCTTCTAATATCTGCCTGGAGATAAGTCACGGGGCAGCGAATCTAAATGAAAGAAGAGTGCACTTTCCTACCTACCTAAAACCGGGACTTAAAACTCACTTATACCTAATTCAAGTGCATTGCTAAAGAGCAACAACGTCTGTTTATGTTAATTAGAATTTCTTTATCTCTTATCACTTATCTTATTTGTGGAAAGTTTTGCCACTAATCTAAGTACCGATGCCACAACAAAATGAATGTCAGAAGTGGGATTCGAACCCACGCCCCCATTCGGGGACCAGAACCCTCGCTTTGTATGCTGGGAAGGGACTTCCACCCTTGAGTCTGGCGCCTTAGACCACTCGGCCATCCTGACATGTTGTAATCAAGTGCATTCATAAGGCCAACATTTAGCAGAAAAAATACACTATTTCTTCCATTCCCCGATCCCTATTCCCTGGTTGTATGTGCAATGCTTTACCTCCATATATTTTTGATGTCTGCATTTGAATGAATTAAAAGAAAGATCCAGGTTTGGAAATTCAATACCAGCAGTACTTGGGGAGTGGGATAGAGAGAAATACAGCGTACCCTGACTAGCCGGAGGCCATTATCAATGGCTAGCTCTGGTAACAGTACATTATACTAGTGCAATAACAGCTTTACGTTTATCGATACATAAGGTTTGTTTTTTGAGCTAGATTATACAGACAACGCAAGATGCGGATAAGTTTAGATAAGGAGACGATCTGTGTGTACTATCCAGACTTGCACTCGTACTAAATATCTGTGATACTCTAACTATGATAGCTTTCTTACTACTGTGATATTCAATCTATTCTTCAGAATTCATCATTCACTATTCGGAAGAAACCTGCTCTTCGCCATAAGGGATACTCCAGTAAAATAGATAAAACACACACAAATATCCTTCATCGCACAGTTGGCACATTTTTATTTCAGCAGCATTGCCTAAATTCACAGAAACGTTAAGCACAACTACTTGTCAGTTGATGTTATTACTATTCATATCTTTGGTCAAATCATCTTTCTAACGATGGAATGTAGCGTTTTGTGGCTTAAGTTTCACAGTTGTTGTTTCATATATGGCGCGTACTGTTGTTGTGTTGGATCATGGATGGGGAGTCTAGTACTCCTCTCCCTCCTCCTCTCCCTCTCCCTCCACGGAGTCGACTCCGACCTCCTCGTAATCCTTCTCCAGAGCCGCCAGATCCTCACGGGCCTCGGAGAACTCTCCCTCCTCCATACCCTCACCGACATACCTGTAAACATACAGGATGGTTTGTCTGTTGTTTTAAAAGGGTACTAAGGGATTTAACGCCAGGTCACGCTCGGCGATTTCAAACTGCAATATTTTAACAATGCTGCAATTTGATACCACCGTCGTTCAACCCGATATAAATGCCCTATTTTTAAAAACAACAGATATAGGTTACCCTGCGGATTAAGGTTATCAAGCGTTATAATGATAACATAAGATCTGCTTGGTTTCTGTAACCAAGGAGGTTAAAGAATCACTCTTTCTTTAACCTCCTTGCTGTAACCAAGAATAAACCACCGAGCGGAGTGTAGCGGATGTATCGCTGTCTCATAATCAGTATGAAATTCGGATTCCTGATTGGTCAATCACTTCTGGTTATATGTAAATTGTCTTACAAAACAGAGAAATTGATCTTACCAGTGGACGAAGGCACGCTTGGCGTACATGAGATCGAACTTGTGGTCCAGACGGGCCCAGGCCTCAGCGATGGCGGTGGTGTTGCTCAACATGCACACGGCACGCTGCACCTTGGCCAGGTCTCCACCAGGCACCACGGTGGGTGGCTGGTAGTTGATGCCGACTTTGAAGCCAGTGGGGCACCAGTCGACGAACTGGATGGTACGCTTGGTCTTGATGGTGGCGATGGCGGCGTTGACATCCTTGGGGACGACATCTCCACGGTACAGCATGCAGCAGGCCATGTACTTGCCGTGACGGGGATCGCACTTCACCATCTGGTTGGCTGGCTCGAAGCAGGCGTTGGTGATCTCAGCAACGGACAGCTGCTCGTGGTAGGCCTTCTCCGCAGAGATGACGGGAGCGTAGGTGGCCAGGGGGAAGTGGATACGTGGGTAGGGCACCAAGTTGGTCTGGAACTCAGTGAGATCCACGTTCAGGGCACCGTCGAAGCGGAGGGAGGCGGTGATGGAGGAGACGATCTGGCCGATCAGACGGTTGAGGTTGGTGTAGGTTGGGCGCTCGATGTCCAGGTTACGGCGGCAGATGTCGTAGATGGCCTCGTTGTCGACCATGAAGGCGCAGTCGGAGTGCTCCAGGGTGGTGTGGGTGGTCAGGATGGAGTTGTAGGGCTCAACCACAGCGGTGGACACCTGTGTAATACAAAGGCAAACATTTAGATATCTCTAAAAGAACAGGGCTAATTGTTATATCAGACAATAAGACACCTTACAGTTCTTGGTGCGTACTTGCAGTATTGTGTATTGTGGTCTAAGGCCAAAGTTAAGGGCCGCTAACCTGTAAATAGTGTTTTGTTTAGACATGGTCACATGGATGGTGTTTTCGTCTCAGGAGCCTTAACCCCTGACCTCACCCACAATCCCTTACATATGTACAATAGGATGTCTTATACTTTAACCCGTTGGTAAGTCAATGAATAACATAATTCTTTGTACAAAGGTTTTATTCAAATGACGTTTGGGGCCGCAACTGTAGGCAGCGACACCTATGCTGCAGCACAATGCAAATCAGTCAGAATTGCCCTGAGAAGGGTGACAGACGGTCACCGAAACGTTGGGATTTGGTTGTGTACAAAGATCCTTTAGAGCCTACGAAGAGCTTCATTTCATAGGTTTAACGTGCTTGTTTTTTTTGGTGAGGCTTAAGAAACATAGCTTATGTGTATATATATGGAAGTGTGACGGTCCCATTAAAGCACTGGGCGCGCACTTTGGCCATGACAGACATAGATGCTATAAGGAAGACCTTGATAAGAATTATACAAAAATGGTACAAGCGTGCAGCATATGGAAACAACGAAACTTGACCTTGATTGGTCGGATATTGATTGTGAAAACCATCGGCATCTCTAAGTTGATCTATATTTGTTCAGTCATGCATGTCCCTCCCCAATTTGTAAAACAAGTAAACGAATACATATTCAAGTACATCTGGCGAGAGAAACCTCCAAAAGTAAAAATGAAAACTCTGATTGGCAAAAAATGTCAAGGTGGACTTAAAATGATCGATTTTAATGTAATGAACAAGGCCTTAAAAGCCAAATGGATTAAAAGATTTGTAATGGACCCATCAAAAGAAAAAGAGCACTTGTTTGCAAGATGGGGAGGTTTCTTGATTTTCCGATGCAATTACGCTACTTCTCAGTTAGATCTTAACGACATGCCCCTATTTTACAAAGATGTTTTAGTTGCATGGGAAGAAGTGATAGGATACGAACCCAAAACACACAGACAAATATGTTCGCAAGTTTTGTGGAATAATAGATTTATTTTAGTAAAGAATGCACCGATATTTTACAAAATCTGGATAGATGCCGGAATTATCTATCTGAATGATTTGTTGTACGAGGATGGATCTTTTCTTACAAACAAAGACCTACACAATTTATATGGTTTGACCATGGATTCAAGACAAATATTGAATTACAATTCTATAAAAGCGGCAATACCAAAAAATTGGAAAGATAATATAAAAAACAATGGAAAAAAGTGCGCCTCTAAAACTATCATTAAATACACGGAGAGAATCCATCCCCTCACAACAACATGTAAGCAGATATACGATACCCTTATAGAAAAACAAGTTGTACCACCCACTAGAGAAAACGAAATCATACGAAAAATTGGCAAAGACAACATCGAGAAAGTTTATACTACCGCCTTTATTGTCACTAAAGAAACCAATTTACAATATTTTCAGTACAAGATAATTCACCATTTCCTACCTACAAACAGCTGGTTAAAAAAAACAAATCTAGTAAAAACCGACCGATGCAATAACTGTAAGGAAAAACATACCATAGTACATTTATTTGTGTACTGCAAAGAGGTTAAAATTTTTTGGAAGCAATTCTGTCTTTGGTGGAGGAGCTACGAAAACCAAGATATAGTGCTGGATGAAAATTTGATTGTGTATGGTGTATGCTGTCATCGTACTGCCAGTGCCACACTTATATATTATATTCTCTTGGCGAAATACTGTATATACCTATGTTATGTGAAAAACATGAAACCAAACTTTGCGCATTTTAAGAACAGGGTAAATAATAGTATAGAAATAGCCTTGTAAGGTGATACAGTCTGATCACAACTACTTTTATGTATTATAATGTTATCTGATTGTTATGTGAATGTATTGTTATGTAAATGTTAATAAAGTTTGAAAAAAAAATAAATAAAAAAAAAAAAAAAAAAAAATATATATGGAAGTGTGCTTACCTGTGGGGCGGGGTAGATGGCGAACTCCAGCTTGGACTTCTTGCCGTAGTCCACGGAGAGACGCTCCATCAGCAGAGCGGCGAAACCAGACCCAGTGCCGCCGCCGAAGGAGTGGAAGATGAGGAAGCCCTGTAGACCTGTGCACTGGTCAGCCTGGAGGTTTGGGAAAAGAGAAAAAACACGTAAAAAGCGTAGAAAGTGGTGTGCTTTTCGGTGAGAAGTTATTTTGTGCTCAAGTCGTACTTCCGGGTATTCATTTGCGTTGAAATAAACTTGATGTGTTACACATAGTACGTACACAGTGTCGGAATGCTTGGATACATGTCAGCTTTTGTTCTCTATCAACTCACTGCAAATGCTAACGATATTCTTTTTCTCTCTTTTCATTTCATAATTATGAGTCATTGATCTTTACCGGGTTTAGTGTTACAGGCCTGTGAATTTCCAAGTAGAATTTTTAGTTTTGATTGACGCTGTATAATTTTTATACAAACAGTTGATGAGAGAAGAAAACTACTGAGGGGAGAATGCAAAAATCACTTCTAAAAAACGGCGAAGTAAAAACTTCAAAAAACTTTCTTAGAAACGTTATTACAGTACTAAAGCTTACAAGAGCTGTAGTAAAAACTACATCTATGCAGATACAACAGAATAACTTGATGATGTACATACCAGCTTACGGATGCGGTCCAGGACCAGATCCACGATCTCCTTGCCGATGGTGTAGTGGCCACGAGCGTAGTTGTTGGCGGCATCCTCCTTACCAGTGATGAGCTGCTCAGGGTGGAACAGCTGGCGGTAGGTGCCGGTACGGACCTCATCTGATGGAGAACACAGAAAAATAAGCATAAGTCAATGTTTTTTCATCTTAAAACCCCTAAACTCCCAGAGTTTCAGCCCTATTAAATCAGTGCCAGGGTTGGCTGCTGACTTCCAAAATGAAATTCCCGGAACAAGGCCGAAGTCCCTAACTTCTGGGGTCTGTCCGCTACACGCGCGCAAAGCTGCTACTTCGGGGGAATAGTCGCTATCCCGTATAGTTCCGGGCACGGCACACAAGACATGTATATGTGTGCCGAATATATCAGGGCTTGACAGTGTAAGAGTTAAAATAATCTGCTACCATGAAAGTAGATTACATAATTGTAAAAAAAACGACCAATAGAATTAGCTTGTATATTACAGTTATTTCACCGTGAATTAAAAAAAATCGCTGCAGTTCCATCATGTATTGACTATTTGTATTATCATTACGCAAATATTTTTTCGATATCAAGCAACAAAATCAGATACATGTAGTATAAAACATATCCCAGAAAAGCATTCACGAAAGTTGGTGTTAAGCAGAATCAGCGAGAGAAATCACTCTAGGAAAAATATCTTCCCTTTCTTTCCTATGTTTTATTACTCCATATCATCATATTTTTGAGGTATATCTCATTGTTATTAAGGTTCCTTCTATTACTTTTCCTCTATTGTGACTACATAATACCCACAACTCCCAACCCCCAACCATCTATAATGTGAAACGGCCCGATATGGCATCATATGACAGCCAGCCACCAAGCAATCTTAAATTGAAGCTCACATCGTTGAAAACTACATACGGCTACCACACAGTTATGTCTTATAGGAATTGGATAAAGCCAGATCATGTCATTGGTGGAGATTTATAGGTTATATGATAGGTTGTTTATGTTTTACAACCAAGTCATGTTTGAAATGGACAATATACTTCATACGTGTGAGGTGTTAAGGTGTTATCTCACTGCACTTGGGGCACTGGTGTGGCACTGCGGTGTTCGTTCACTGTGGCACATTTTCCCAATAATTTGGATATTGCGTAATACATAAAAGTATAATTTAGAAGATACAAGATACACAAAACGTACGAAAATCAGTTCTTCATCTCTGAAATTCGTTGAGAAATATTTCGATCCCCGCACTGCCACACTGCTGCCCCACGTGCAGTGAGATGTTTTTCTTTAAATTTCGTTACAGACAACACGACAACAACACTTCCAAAACATGCACGTAAAATGTTACGTTACACGTAACGGTTCACCGCCATTCAAAACAAAGAAAACCGTTGCTAGGGACCAAACCTGGTCAGGACGGGGGCCAAGATTTCTCTTTTGTCTGGGCAAACAAAAAAATCCCTGCTTTGAAAAGCTACACGTCCACAAAGGGGACAAAGTTTGCTTTGAAAGTTTATCCACGGGTTCCTATATACACGCTACGCTATGGTAAACAGTTGCTCAAGACAAAAGTGTACCTAGTGTTTCAAACAAGGTGTGCAGCCGCCTTTGTGTTCTGTTTGTTAAAGACATCACGCTGTTATCCTATCAAAAGAAGTACATGTACAAAATTTCAGCATTATGGAGCCTATTTGTGGGATGTAGGGGAATTTAGGGACTTAGATATAAAATCTATTATAACAGCTCGCGTTGGCATATAGAGAGATGCTTTTAGGGAAAGGTGTACATAATACGCAAGTTGTGTTTGTGTACCAATGACGGCCTGTTTTCGTTAGGACTTTTGTTGAATGGTAGTCTGGGAAACATTTATAATATCTTTTATCTGAGTTTTTTCCCCTTTTCAAACTTGGGGTCTTTCTAAGTGAGGAATTTTAAAAGCATTTTATAGGAGGTCATTGCATTGCAATGCAAAGCGTTGGCAAACATAGCAACGGTATGTTTTGTTTATATCACTACAAAAAAGCCTATTTTGCACCTTGTTATGGGTACAACAAATGAGTAACGGCCTCCTATTTGAATGCAAAGCATTATGGCGAAGATCAGCAAGTGACTAAACTCATTTCTTTCTCACAAATTTTAGATAAAATAATGGCATCAAATGCGGAAATTTTTGCGAGTGCTTTTAAAACATACTGTAAGAGGAACGCCCGTTTTTGAACTCCTGCTCGTAGTTTAAACAAATGTAAAAAAACACTCAACGACTCTTTGATCTCTAGGTCTCTTTCCTGTGATGAAAAGAATATCGATTTTATTTTGCTCTTGGTGTATCGCAAATCTCTCTCTCGCAGAGGTCGCATGTGAAACCAATGTATAACAAAGGGATTGTGTTTTTATTTCCGCGAGCGATTCGTATTTGGTATAGTTTTAGGGCACGGTGATTTTGATGCCATAGGATTTTCAAGTAGGCCGTGACAGAACCAACCACCGACATGGATCCAAAACAGCATTTTGTGTACCAAGACAATTGGACATTGCAGGAGACGTACATTTTGTGTCCTCAAAAATACTTAGAGTTAGCAAGGAGGTTGAAAAAAGGCAACCTCCTTGAAGTTAGCGATCGCACGACGATCGCACGACCTATGTGAACACTCCCTTACCAATCACGGTGGGCTCCAGATCCACGAAGACGGCACGGGGCACGTGCTTGCCGGCGCCGGTCTCGCTGAAGAACGTGTTGAAGGAGTCGTCCCCACCGCCGATGGTCTTGTCGCTCGGCATCTGGCCATCAGGCTGGATACCGTGCTCCAAGCAGTACAGCTCCCAGCAGGCGTTACCGATCTGGACACCGGCTTGGCCGACATGGATGGAGATACACTCACGCTAAAAGGAAGAGCGAGCAAAAAATATAGAAAAATTAATATTTTCTATAAACAGCAGCGCTTCATCTGAAGAAAAATGCCAAAATCTTTTATTTGTATTTCCTACAGACTTTAGCAAGTTTATTCTAGAGAAATGTCATCCATGTATTGACAAGATACCATCGAAAAAGCGTCGTGTGGAATACGGGAGCTTCATTGTTAATCAAGCCACGTAAAACGGATGTTGGAGATATTGCCGCAGTTAGGGGTGGTATCTTTATATAGTGCGTGGCCTTTAAGTGTGACACGCCGTTTTATAAGATTACGTGAACGTTCTGCGGCGTCGTTACACAACAAGCCTTCAATTTTCAAGTGTAATTTCGATAAAATAGAATTTCTTCGTCTTTTTCTACGTAAAAATGGCATCTGTAATATGTTAGGGTACATTGGTATCCTATAACCACTGCTAGATATGTCAGAATTTGGGTATTTGTTGGGGATATATATAAGATATGGTAGAAATACATCTATATAGAGTCTGTGTATTGATGCCACCATCCGAAAGAGGCCACGTCAGATACGGGGGTATTTTAGTTTAGCTCTAGACTGAATTCAGTGAATAGAACTAAAATACACAGATATTGTAATAAAAATGTACTCACCATTTTGGTTTAGTTGTCTTGTACGAAGATTACGTCAAGAAGTGAAGATTTCCGCGTTTTTTTTACGCTGAGTACTCGACGTTGCTCAAGGGGCTGACGAGTATTCTGGAACTGAACCAGTGGGGACCGGTACCCGCGCTTTTATTCCCACCGTCACGTGATCATCCAACCGCGCTCTGATTGGCGCAGACGACATTTCACCCTGTTATGTGCCTTGGTTACCAACGACGCCCCCCTCTGTGAAGTTTACTGTGATATACCGTTGCTGTTATTTTTACCGGCGGTTGCTTGGGTCCTGGCTTTTGTCATGAGTATCCATTGAACGTGGTGACCCCAACTATTGTGCGCGCCCTCTTGTGTTCGGAAACATTATCCCACTCGAAACATGGCGTAACCGATCAACAATCACTAGTTTTGTATCCAGTCTTTCCCCCGTCTGTTGTTAATCGTACAGAATGTAAACTCCTTAGTAACACGTAGTATTTCTTCACACAAGTTAGGCTTTATATTTCTTATAAGAGATCGTATACAGTAAATGTGACTTATGGCTGTATAACTTGTACGTATACAGAGAAGTACAAAGTAACGTTAAAAAGAGTACGTATACGTTGTATAAAGGATTTGCCATTTGGAGTTGAATGGAGGATTACATAGGGTATGTTGGGTTATCAATATGGGAGAGTCATTCGCGCATTTTGAACACCATATGAGAAAGGCAGGCAAGGGGAATTGTAAATATCATGCACAAGCCGATGTTTTGAATATGAGTTATGAACGTTCCTACATTAATATTGGTAGCGACCAGATACCGAGTAGGGCTAGTTCCGTCAGTGTTGCGTCCCTTATTTTGCTTAGTTTTAAGAAGGTGGGTAGTCCCATATCCTTTTTAAAGCATTAAGAGTAGTGGGTTGTTATCCATTGTGTCTAGGGCACGGTATTGGAAGGTGGAGCCCATCCCTCTCCTTCCACCACCTTTTACCTCCCCAACACGGTGTCCCCAATGAGCTAGGAACATCTGGATGGAGTCAGAAAATTCGTGTTAATTTGGTAATTTGGTTATTTTACAAGTACATTTATATGAATACTTATATGTATGTCCCTTGCGTTTTCTAAACTATTTCATAAGCATTTAACGTAGAAGAACACTAAATATGCCTTTTTAAAAACAGGGTATAGAACGACATAAGAATTAAACCACAATAATGTAGTCTTGCAGTTTGGTTGTTTTTCTCACACCAGACGTTGGTTTTATTATTACATCCTGTTGCTACGAGTCGAACCGTGCTCCGTGTTTGTGTACATTTTGCCCGGTTAGCGTTGACATGTAAACAATGCAGATAAAAGGCGCAGTGCCAACGTAACGTCACGTACGTACAGAGTTGTGGGTTCGTTGTATTTAGACTGCTCAATATTAAAATCGTTTATGACACTATGAATAAAAATCTCAAAATTGAATGGTAATTAAATTGTTGAAGTTTAGAGATAAGGCCATAGTGACTTGATTTTATGGATGGCATCCTCTGGAGACCCCAAAACTCATGCGCGCCGGCGAAAAAAAAGCAAAAATGCTGCTGAACAGTAGGGCTAAACATTTGGCAGATGTTGTTTTAAACATTTTATCCGTTTTTTTTCCGGTCTGTATTATGTTCGCCTCCAGTAAGACTGTGTTATTGCCATTCTTGTTGAGAGAGGGGAACGAGGGCTCTGACCAGGTGCCCCCTTACCCCGGGAAACGATCCTCTGGCAAGCATAAAATTCTTATTGACCAGGGATGCAATATTGGGCGACAAGAGGCCACATGGTTTTTTTTTTAAGAAAAAATCAATGCACGCGCGAAAGTCATCCATAGAATTAAGGTTGTGTGGCCTAACTGATATTTCTACAACCGAGTGCAAAGTGTTCGAAAGCGGTCACACTAGTCGTACGATTTAATTTTTGTCGTGCGATTATATGGAGGGTCGACAAGGATACACTGCAACCTTTTTCGTCACAAGACAGCCCTAGAATGCCGTATTGTACAATGAAGTTGACTGGGAAAATAGCAGGACTTTATTTATGAGGGCTGACGTCAGAGTTGCGTTGCACAGTAGAGGACACAAACCGACCTTAGTGCCACTTAAACTTGAAGATCCTTCTTTTCCTTGAAGATCTCTGCCCAATCTAGAGACTTTTTAAGTTAGAAAGGACAGATGGTGCCTTTTTTGCCTTTTAGGGGTGATGAATATCACAATTTCATCCTAAAAAGACACACACAAGCACACACACACACACAAACACACACACACAAGCACACACACACACACACACACACACACACGCACACACACACACACACACACACACAAACACACACAACACACACACACACAACACACACACACACACAACACACACACACACACACACACACACGCGCGCGCACACACACACACACACACACAATGTTAAAGAGTTCCCAAGCAACTTACCATCAAACAGTCATGATGAATCATGGAATTTAAGTTAAACCTATACAACCAAATATTGCAATCAGTGTTTGAACAATGTCAACATGGACGACCTTTGAACATTATGCAGATGTCGACTAACCCCGTATCAGGCTCTACTACGGGCGAGGGTTTCATTTATTCTAAAATTACACACTTTCATATGATTTCCACTGTGTTGTGATGTCACCCCACGGATGGGTGTACCGAAAGCGTAAAATGGAACGAAATGGAATGTACAGAAAGTACTAAATGAAACAAGAAAGAACGAAATATGTAGCAAACTGAAATCAAGCCAGTGGTATTATGAGGAAACGGTAAGATTTGGATGATTTTAATACAGAATTGAGCGGTAAATAAATACATATGTTTTATTTTTAGAATTCTCCCAGAGCTACGGGGAAGACTTCTGCATTTTCGCGAAAATGTTGCCTATCTAGTTCTTTAAAGATTCGCGATTGTTACATTTTCAACAGAGTGAATTCCTTGGATAGTCGACGTCGTGTATATGCGTCGTGCAAACTTCATCTGTCTTATTACGTTACGGCTTTCTTAGATCTTTGTTGGCGGCTGGATTGTTGGCATCCTGCTTGAAAATTCTGTAACATCCAAAGTCGTGCGACGGCCGGTCGACCTACAAAGAATGTGACCGAGCGCTAGCCGTTATTAGCAAAATTCTAAAATCTACCCGACCGTAGTAGAGCCTGCTGGGGAGACTATGCTCTAGGTCATCACTCTACAACTTGTAGAATAAGCTGCGCAGGTGCACGTTTGCCACACGAAGTTCCACACATGATCATGACTTTCCTGTCTTAGACCTCGGTCCGCGAAATGGCGATTGCTGTAACCCTTCAGTAACGATGTCAAGGTAAGTTTAGGGATATTTTTCTTACAACAGGACTTTTTCCGCTTTTAATGACTTCCATGTAACATAAATATAGCTGTGTGATCTTAGCTATTGTACACAAGATTTCGGATCCACACCCCAGACTGGCGATTTGTCAGTAAGAGAAGGGGGTACATGCATATATACGGCCTAGTTTGTGGTGAAGAAACCCAAGTTTAATATTGGTAAGTCCTAAATAACAACTTTTAGTTAGTTTGTAAGAGCCATGAAAAAAGAAGAGCAGTTAAACCTGGCAACACCTGTCTGAATATACATTGAATATATACCATTTGAACGCCAGTCTAAATAGTAGTTTGTTAAAAAATTAAACGATCATTTTTTAAGTAGGTTGAGACCTATCCGAATTGGGATATATTCTAACACAGTAGCTTGAACATTCTTATAAAAATATCTAATTTGTGAACCAGCCATGTAAGACACAGTCAAGCACAGCACACAAGATCAAAGTACGAGACATGTTTTAAAACTGTTTGT